>NC_084589.1:51215445-51305445 GCF_033807715.1 Cololabis saira
TTACATGCAGTCAGAATTCAGGTTATTGCTAATATTCCGGTTACAGAAACATTCAGAATATTACGTTAACATGGTAATTAATCATTCTGGATATCTGGATCAAACCAGCAACAAAAAAATCATGACGCATTCCCGTCATTTCCACTTCTTCCTGTATCCAAATTAAAAACAAATGTATGGGCTCAAATTAATGCCATAAGTATTTTGTATCTGTAAATAAACTTTGTACTTGTAGAAATATTTTGTGCGTGTGCAAAAAATATTTGTACTTGCAAAAAATATTTGTACTTGCAAAAAATATTTGTACTTGCAAAACATATTTGTACAAAGCTACAAAGTTTTTTTACAAAAGCTACAAACTTTTTTTCAAAAGCTACAAACTTTTTTTACAACTACGAGTTATGGCACTGTTTTGAGGTGCCAAAACTAAGAGCCAATCAGAGATCTTTGGCACGGGTTTCAAAGCGTTTCTGGAGAGCCAATCAGCACATTGCATCGCCTACTGACGTCGCCGCCATATTGGATGTTCAAGACTGCGCTGTAAACTAATATAAGTAAATGGACTTATTTTCATAAAGCACCTTTCTACAAAGAAATGTACGTTTTACGTCTAATTTATTCATTCACACACGCACTATTATACTTGGGAAACAGTTAGGAACCAAATATAATATATTTAATTTTCTCAGACGGCAAAAATAAGAACTTTATTGATCCCACATAGGAGTAATTCAAATACTCCAAACCGTACAAACAAGTACAAATATTTTTTGCAAGTACAAATATTTTTTGCGCACGCACAAAATATTTCTACAAGTACAAAGTTTATTTACAAATACAAAATACTTATGGCATTAATTTGAGCCCATACAAATGCTGCTTCTCTCACCTTCTTGTAAATCTTCTATCCCGGTACTTTCTACCGTCTACAAATGCAGAAATGTTCATATCCTTCATTACATTTATGAAGTGATTAGTATGGGCA
Organism: Cololabis saira; assembly: GCF_033807715.1. NCBI lineage: Eukaryota > Metazoa > Chordata > Actinopteri > Beloniformes > Belonidae > Cololabis > Cololabis saira. Next base: position 51,216,431 of record NC_084589.1, read on the forward strand.
GAAATATGTGCCACTAGAAACTGAATTTGAATCATTTATATTTGAATTTGAATTAGTCAACTTGAATAATTGCATTAAAAAACTGAATCTGAATCACATAATTTGAATTTGTATTGTTTAATTTGAATCATTGCATTGAAAAACTGAATCTACATTCCGAAAAACTGAATCTATATTCAGCTCTCACAATTCAAATTCAGTTCTTGAAATTCAATTTCAATTCTACTGTGCCAGACATCCGGGTCTTCTGGAGGAACAGCAATCGAGTGCAGATACAAAGAACTCGGGTATCAGTCACGTGACGTTTTTTCGTTGTCAGCGCCATCTGGAGGACCGACCGAGGACATTCCAGCCCCCCGGTCTCCCACTCCGCAGCACGCCGATTTTTCCCAGTGGCCAGCCGCGGTACTGCAACAAAAAAATCCCATTGGGCCCAGAAAGCTTTTTTCCCATAGACCGCAATAGTAAAAGAGAAGCCTCTAAAACTGTTCACAGGAACCTCCAGCTGTAATCACCGGCAATTACTAATCTTTGTATTCTATATTTTTAAGTCATGGACTTTATACATACCCATACCTGCCAACATTGGGCTGTGAAAAAGAGGGAGATTTGAATCTCACACAAACACACACACACACACACACACACACACACACACACACACACACACACACACACACACACACACACACACACACACACACACACACACACACACACACACAATCACCACCACCTCAGAGTGTGATTCAGTATGTATATGGTTTAGAAGATGACATTATTGACAGCATTGTTTTTAGTTATTATTGTATGTACAATTGTATATTGTATTTTATTGTTATTAATATTAAACATATTTGGCTCCAAGAAAGCTGTCATTTTGGGAAGTACATTTAAGCACATTTCATTGTAGCTATGGATTTAAAGCTCATTAAAAGTCGTCTTGTTTATCAGGGTGGGGATGTTGTGAGTGGAGCATTCCAACCACTACCCCAGAAAATATCCCTCTTTTTCACAGCCCAATGTTGGCAGGTATGGATATGTATAAAGTCCATGACTTAAAAATATAGAATACAAAGATTAGTAATTGCCGGTGATTACAGCTGGAGGTTCCTGTGAACAGTTTTAGAGGCTTCTCTTTTACTATTGCGGTCTATGGGAAAAAAGCTTTCTGGGCCCCATGGGATTTTTTGTTGCAGTACCGCGGCTGGCCACTGGGAAAAATCGGCGTGCTGCTGAGTGCGAGACCGGAGGGCTGGAATGTCCACCATGGAGATCTGCACTCGATTGCTGTTCCTCCAGAAGACCCGGATGTCTGGCACAGTAGAATTGAAATTGAATTTCAAGAACTGAATTTGAATTGTGAGAGCTGAATATAGATTCAGTTTTTCGGAATGTAGATTCAGTTTTTCAATGCAATGATTCAAATTAAACAATACAAATTCAAATTATGTGATTCAGATTCAGTTTTTTAATGCAATTATTCAAGTTAAGCAATTCAAATTCAAATATAAATGATTCAAATTCAGTTTCTAGTGGCACATATTTCTGCCCATAGATTAGTCTCCTCCTGGTCTTGGTTTCTCCGTGTTTAGAAGAACTTCCTGGACTCAAAAGACCAGGATTCCTTGTGAACAGAGCATGTGCAGAAAACAAATTCATGTTCCGTTTGATGGGGATATTCTGTTTGGCGTTTACATGACCCAATATTCAGGTTTTAAAAGGAGTAACCCAGGGGTCATATTCGGGTTTTTAAAAACCTGAATATGAGAAAATTCAGGTTATTCAAAGGGGTTATTGGTGTTTACATGGCCGTGCAAAACCGGGTTATTGCCAATATTGGGGTTTTAAAAGGGTTATTGATGCATGGAAATGCAGTCAGTGAGGCACGGCGGAGGGAGCATCGTGATGTGGGCCGGATCACCAACCACAAACAGACGGGGGGTTAAAGGTCATCTAACCTTCTCTGTACCTTCCCCAGAACAAACCGGAACCCCGACGTGGCGTTAGCGCTCACCGTGTCAGCGGTAGCGACGGTAGCGGCCGCTAGCGTCCGCGCGGCGCGGCGCAGCTGCTCCCGAACCCGGGCCAGGCGGTGATACAGCTGCAGGCTGAGCGTCAGCAGCAGACTCCGGACCCGGGTCCAGACACCCGGCTCCTCATCCTCGTCCTCGTACTCAAACTCCTGCACCCGCAACTCCCACTCCCGACCTGCAGGATGGAAAGATTATTTATTTATAGTTTTATTTGGATCCCCAATAGTTGCAGCAAAACTGCAGCTATTCTTCCTGGGGTCCGACACATAATACACACGACATTACAACAAGAATGTATATGTATACGTATGTATATATATATACATATGTATATATACATAACCATATTATTTATTTATTTATTTATTTCATAATGAAATAATTCGTTTTATATGTATGTATTCATGAGATGTTTCTTTACTAACAATTTGAATTCTTTTATGTAAATAGTTTGCTTAAAGACTTTGGGAAGTGGGTTCCATGCAGATTTTTGGCAGTGAAAAACATCCCCTCCTTTTATTTTATTTTAAAAATCCCTGGATATTACAGTAATAACTGATATTTCAACTTTCAATCAGGACGTTTAAATTTAAAGTCCAGGGGCCTCATCTATAAAGCTTGCTTGCGCAGAAAAAGCGCCTGAAAGTTGCGTAAGCCGCCTTCTACGCAAATCCTCGGATCTAAAAAGAAAAAACTAACCGAAAAATCTGCTTATCTTTACGGCAACTAGGACCCTCCCGTAAGAATTTACTTAAGACACGGGGAACTGGCGACGCAGGGATTGAGGTGGTGAAATGAAGCCAGAACCATAAACCCGCCCTGAGCAGCTCTGAGGAGAGACGGGAGAGGAGGAGGGGGAGCGGGGGGTGAAGCGGGGCTGCGGGGCCGTTCTCGTATCGCTTTCATACAGTGTCTTGATAATTTGCAATTTAAGGCTGAGCCTACCGTTAGTTTTTAAACTGTAAAAAGTAAGGGGGAAATAAACATGATTTTGAAAAGACGGGGGGACGTGTGTCCCCCTGTTGCACCGGGGAACTCACGGCGTTCCGCGCAGCAACGGCGTGCTGCCACTCACTCGCTTTATTTTATACTATTTATTTTTCTACTTTTACTGTGACCACAAAATAATGTGGTTTTCCTGTCCTCCTCCTCATCAACAACATCTAGATCTCAGATCTCAGTGAAATTCAGTGGCACGGTGGCTCGACACGTTCATTCATTCATTCTGAAGCCAAACAGGTTGCAGGAAGCCACTGCGCATGCTCAGCAGGCTCATTCATATGCAAAATGATTCCATTTTCGGTAGAAAGTGGGCGTGTTGAGGGCGGGATACCAGGCGGATTCACGTGCGCAGCCTTCCAGCTGGACTGTGATTTATAAAGAGAACCTTACGTGGAAGTCTGCGTGCACGCGGTTTTATAGATCCGGATTTTTTTTTGCGCCCGGCATTTTCGGCTTTTGAGCATACGTGCACTTTTAGTATGAATCCTACGCAGTCCATTTTAAATGAGGCCCCAGAACATTTTAAACTGCAGTCTGGTTGAAAACTGCATGAAACACGTTGGTCTGGTGAGACGGCTCCACAAACATCCATCCAAAACACTTTGAGGGCTTTTTTTGTGAAATTGGCGCCGAGGATTTCCCCTCCGGCGTGATTGATGTCATCATGTGATGCTCTGGTGTCTGATTGGCTCTTCTGTTCTCACTGGCTGCCGTTCAAAGATGCCTCACAGATATTAGAGAGGCGACTGAAAACTCTGCCGAGTATGAGACGGCAGAGCTGCAGCACCCCCTGCTGGTCCTCTCAGGGAACCACAACAGGAACTAGTTTAAACCTAAACCAACCTGCAGTCGTCACTCAGCATCACAGGTTTAATTACTAAAGTGCTGATCAAGTCTGACTTTCTGTTTGATGAAAAATTTACTTATGACCACTTTTCCCAGGGGTGCTCCCAGCTTTTCCAGGGGCCTAAAAGTGGGCAGGAAAAGGTCCCACCAGGCGGGTTCGTGTTCAGGTTCCCTGGTGGTCCTACATGTGGTTCACCGTGAGGACTCTGATCATTCCTTCCCACCAAAGCGGTTCCAAGGCAGGTTCTGGTTCTAGTTCTGGTTCTGGTTCTGGTTCTGGTTTGGAACCGGGCTTTCTGTTTCCACTGACAAAGAACTGGCTGGATCAGAAGAACCAGTTCCAAGGTAGAACCAACTCTTTGCTGGTCTAGAAGAAAGAACCGCTTACGTAAGTGGAGGGGGGGGAGTTATTGAGACCAACGGCAACAGCAAGACTGGGAGATGGAGACATTTTCTAATAAGAATTAATCTGGATGCAGCAAAGCATCATGGGAGGAGGAGACAACCTGTCTTTTAGAGATGTGTCCACGGAGGAGCTACGTGGACCAAGTCCTGTTAGAGCAAATAGTTCCATCGTGATGAGTGGGCGCGACGCCTCGGGGTTCGTACTCACGCAGCGTGGGCGGCAGCGGCAGGTAGTAGGCGGTGGCGTCCTCCAGTCGGCTCAGCACGTTGTCCAGCCCAAACGTAGCCGCCTGGCCCACCGGGCTCTCCTGCAGCTGCAGGCCGGCCGTCCGGGCCGCCTCGGCCAGACGCTCCAGCCGGTCCAGGGCCCCGTCCAGGTTCTCCACCACCCACAGCTGCACGTCGTCCAGCGTCACGAACAGGGCGTCCTTCAGGTGCGTCACCACCTGGGAACGGAACCATCAACCTTTCAACGTGATGGAAGACATTTCTAATCGGCAGCCGAGGCGAGGAGGAACAAACCTCGTCCGTCGACTGGTTCAGGATGGGGAAGTTTCTCTCCAGGAGGTCGAGACCGTCGAGAGCAAAACTGTTGGCGAACTCAACTGGAAGAATAAATAAAGGAGTCATTCCCAGTTTCAGGACGAGCAGCAGCAGTGTTTGTTTATTTGTAAGGATCCCCATTAGCTATGCCCTTAAACACAGCTAGTCTTACTGGGGTCCACATTAAAAAACAATACATTTAAAACATACAGTTAAAAACAAGACATAAAGAAAGAAAACAAAATAACACGACAAACCTACATTAAACTTTACCGTACATGTAAATCATTGTCTTAATATTACATAGTACTTAGTACTATTTTAGTATCAGAATCAGAATCAGGATCAGGAAAAGCTTTATTGCCAAGTCAGACATAAATCAGACGAGAGAACTTGACTCCGGTTCACACCGATGGCACCATTAATACGGACGCCATTTTTAGTGGAAGGATGACACTGGGATGGAGGAGGTGTCAAGGTGTCAAGGTGCAAAAAAACACCTCAGCACAAAAAAGCAACATACACACAACAAAACAACATCATAGCTTGTGGGTACGGGGGGTGGGCAAGTCGGGGGGGGGGGGTCCCGGCACAGTTCATCCAAGTGAGGGCCGCGGCAGCGTGGCGCTTGAACCCGACGTCCGTGTCAGGGGGGCTGATAAGAGGGGAGCCAGGGAAGGCATTGAAGATGGGGGGGGGGGGGTATCAGTGAGTGTGTGTGTGTGTGTGTGTGTGTGTGTGTGTGTGTGTGCGGTGAGTCTGTGAAAACTTCGCCCCAGAGCTGCTCTCACCCATTGTCCTTGATGTTATCAGACAGCTCGGTACAGTTCTGTAAACAAGTCCACAAATGTTTTGAGAGAAGGGGAGGGCTAGTGGGGGCAGAGCCACTTGTTTACATTCCACCAGGGAGATTGTGACTGGATCTGCCTGCCAAGCTGCCCTGTTGAGGTCAGATTATAGAATCAACAATTGTATGAAAGAAAGGAAACCGGCAGACTCAATGGCGACTCCAAACACAAATCCATCAACACGAATTTGTGATCAATTCCCGCCAAGCTGAGTTTCCAGCTTCTCCAAGGTCTTCTCCATCTTGCCAATGAGCTCAAAGACCGCCGCCAGCCTGCAATTCTGTTCAAGAATCGCATCTAGCTTGCGGCCTTGCTCTCCCAGCGTTAAAGTTTGAGTGCTGGTCCCCGTGCTCATTCCTTCAGCAACGCCGGGCAGCTCAGAAAGGGCCAGGGGCCTCATCTATAAAGCTTGCTTGCGCAGAAAAAGCGCCTGAAAGTTGCGGAAGCCACCTTCTACGCAAATCCTCGGATCTAAAAAGAAAAAACTAACCGAAAAATCTGCTTATCTTTACGGCAACCCTGACCCTCCCGTAAGAATTTACTTAAGACACGGGGAACTGGCGACGCAGGCTGTGAGGTGGTGAAATGAAGCCAGATTCATATCATACTCTTAATAATGTCATCACATATCACAACATATGTCAGGCTTAAAATAATAAAATAATAAAATATAATAAAATAGCGCTGATCGTGTCCCTCTGTGTGTGAAGCTGTCAGTCAGGACTCTGGTGCTGCTGGAGCTGCAGCCTCCTCTGCACCGCTTTAGGACAGAACAAATGAGGGGCTGCGTTTAGGGAGCCCAACGGAGCCCCTAAAGGGACTCAGATTTTTTTTCATATATATGAGTTTTGCGCGCGCGTGAAACCTTTAGGTGCTGCTTGTATATGGTGCCTAAATTACGGTCCCGCGTTAAAACGACGCAGAGCCTACGGCGTAGGGTACGCGGCGACGCGCACCTACGCCGTAGGCTCTGCGTCGGTGACGCAGAACCATAAACCCGCCCTGAGCAGCTCTGAGGAGAGACGGGAGAGGAGGAGGGGGAGCGGGGGGTGAAGCGGGGCTGCGGGGCCGTTTTCGTATCGCTTTCATACAGTGTCTTGATAATTTGCAATTTAAGGCTGAGCCTACCGTTAGTTTTTAAACTGTAAAAAGTAAGGGGGAAAAAAACATGATTTTGAAAAGACGGGGGGACGTGTGTGTGTGTCCCCCCTGTTGCGCCGGGGAACTCACGGCGTTTAGCGCAGCAACGGCGTGCTGCCACTCACTCGCTTTATTTTATTGTATACTATTTATATACTTATTCTAACTTTTACTGTGACCACCAAATAATGTGGTTTTCCTGTCCTCCACATCATCTACAACATCTCTGTCTCCGTGAAAGTCAGTGTCACGGTGGCTGCTACTTCTAGCTTCTAATTCATTCTGACGCACAAACAGGCTGCAGGAAGCCACTGCGCATGCTCAGTAGGCTCATCCATATGCATTTATGGGCGTGTACAGGGCGGGGATTCAGCTACGCAGCCTTCCAGCTGGACTGTGATTCATAAAGGAACGTTGCGTGCAAATCTGCGTGCACATGGTTTTATTGATCCGGATTTTTTTTTGCGCCCGGCATTTTCGGCTTTTGAGCGTACGTGCACTTTTAGTATGACTCCTACGCAGTCCATTTTAAATGAGGCCCCAGAACGGCTGTCGCCGATTTACGCGATTGTCGATAGGCCAGGAAAATCCCCACTCCAATCAGAAGAAATCCTGCTATCATAAATCCAATTATGAAGGCGTCTTCAACGTCCTCGACAGACATAATCTTGAGGCCCAACGGTTTCCAGTGTTTGTAGGAATCCATTGTGTATCCAGCAAAAAATGTCCCATCAGGACAGGAGGGCTCCCTTACTCCCTCACTTCTCGTCGCAAAAATTTGGTCAATTGTGCTAAGAGACCAGTTAATCAATTCCATGCTTGTAGAGTTTTCGGAGGAGTGAAAATGAGAGGCTCTGAAGACAAGACAGGACAAAAGCAGTAGCAGGGAAGGTTGATAAGAGAGAGGAGCAGAAAAAGCGTCCGCCTTTGCTGAGAGCCGGAAGTAGTATATTCTGATTTTAGATATTTTCTGCATTGCCTCACCACTGCCAACGCCTTATCCATTCTTTTTACAACAGTGTCAATGTGTTTTGACCAGGAAAGCTTATTGTCAAGAAAGATGCCTTGGAGTTTAGTTTCCTTCACTTGCTGGATTGGTGTTTTATTTATAAACAGATTTAGTTCTGGCTCTCTCCTGAGAGAATGGTTCAAACCAAATATAATATATTTCTTTTGTTTGTATTAAGTATCAATTTGCTTTGAAAGACGCATTTCCCGATTATATCTAGCTCTCTGTTCAAGATGACATTTAGATCAGCAGGTGTTGTTGCTGATGCAAACACTGTAGTGTCATCTGCATACAGTGTTAATTTAGCCTCTTCAGTATAAGAGGTAAATCGTTTGTAAAGATAGAGTACATAAGCGTTCCTAGGCAGCTTCCTTGAGGAATTCCACATTGTAAAGATGTGCTATCTGAGTAATCTCTATTAAAGCATCTGTCTCTACATACTCTGAGGCTCCAGGCTCTCCAGGAGAGCCGAGGCTCGTCTCAGGGCCTCGTCGGAGATGTTGCGAACGCCGACCTCGGCCACTCCTCCCATCAGGCCCAGCAGAGGGTACCGGTCTTTGACCCCCGAGTACGCCGACGTCACCGACTGGAACACTGAGCGAACCAGAGGAAGACGGGAAGCTCTCTGCAAGGCGCTGGTCTGGAAGAGAGAGGGGACGGTGTCACGCCGGCAGCATCCAACTTTACCTGCAGCTGAAGCTCCAGCTAGAAACCCAGGACCACCAGATCAGTGCCACAACAACCACTAAGCAGTTTTAATGGACACTCAAGAAACCAACAATTTCTACCAATCACCCAACCTAGTGGTTGTTCCAACCAACCAACCAACCAACCATCCAACCAACCATCCAACCAACCAACCAAACAACCAACCAACCAACCAACCATCCAACCAACCAACCAACCAACCATCCAACCAACCATCCAACCAACCAACCAACCAACCAACCAACCAACCAACCAACCAACCAACCAACCAACCAACCAACCCACCAACCAACCATCCAACCAACCATCCAACCAACCAACCAACCAACCAACCAACCAACCATCCAACCAACCAACCAACCAAACAACCAACCAACCAACCAACCAACCAACCAACCATTTCTAGCAGAAAACAAACTAAACACCCACCCTGGTGGTTGTTCTCAGCAACCAACCAATAGGTCAGTCCCAAAACAACCACCCATTCAGATCTACTGACCACCCAAACAGTTCGACTAAGCAACCATGCAAGTACTCTGGTGTAGACTATCAGTCCTCCAGGAAAGGTAATCCCCAAAAGTCGGAATCAAGGTAACTGGACTCTTTGAAGATGTTTCCCCCCAGAAGTAAATCATCAATTTAAACTGACTGGAGTTGAATACCCAGAACTACCAACAACCCACTACCTGGTCCCACTCACTAACTGAGACTGAGTTCCTACGAACCAAGTTGTTCAACCGAACAAACAACCAATCACTTTGTAGGAGCCGTATTTAAGTTTATTTTTGTTGTTTAGTAGCAAAATATTAAGTGTGCGCCTTCATCCGTCCTCAGGTGGGGAGGACGGCGCTTTAATTTGGTGGTATGACGTATGACAGAAAAGGCAGGGACAGCAGCGAAACCGTCATTGACCGCAGCCTCAGGATCAGCAGGGGAATGGGACCCTCTGACAACCACTGTTAAAACTCAAGGACTAATTGCATCTTTATTTAAAGTTTGTTATTTTTACAATAAAGTCTAAGCATCAGTGAAACGCTCTTTGGATTTATTTAAAGGACAGCTGGGAGTCTGACACACTGCGTAAGCCTTTCCATGTGGTAAAACAGTAAGAAAGAATGGACGGAATGTGTGGAAAGAAAACTCATCACTAGATTTTTGCCACTACACGCTTTATCAGTCACAGAGAAGATGAATGTCAAGTCCGTCCGTCCGTCCGTCCATCTATCCATGAAAGCTGGCACTTTAGAGTCCAGAAGCATTTTGGGACGAGGTTCCTGCCGCCAGACAGAATTATAAAACTGCAAACGGCACTGATCGATTATCCACGTTAGCGACGGTAACTAGGGGGCTAGCTGACAGTCAGACGACTGATGGTTGGTGTTTGGGTGGGATTTGAACTTGTGGACTCGTGGTTTGTAACTGATTGAAAGGACGGATGTGTCACTTCCTGTCCGGCGGTGAAGAGGCTCAACGCCGCGGGCGGTCGTCTCGTAACGGCGTTCGGTCTCACCTTATAAGCTTGACGAACTTCCATTTCTTCTTTCCTGAAACTGAAGAGAGAAACACAGAAAAAGGAGAAACCATAGATGAGAAGTGTAGCATGACCCCCCCAGAGCAGCATGAGGCAGTCAGCTGCTCAGCCGCCATGAAGCTGCTGCCTGTTCGTCTCCAACCAGCGTGGAAATCAGCGTTAGCTCCGCACGTCGTCCAGCAGCCGCCCAACAGCCGCCCAACAGGCGTCCAAACAGGCGGTACCAGACCAACTACCCAACCAACGCGACACGAAGACGTCCCGGGGACGGAACCGACTGCTTTCATAACCTGGACATGAGACGCGTCTCAGTTTGATAAATGTTTGTTTGTTTTATATAGGATCCCCATTCGCATTAGCAACAGCATTAGCTATTCTTCCTGGGGTCCGACATAAACACACAACACACAAATTAACACTTAATACATAACAGACATACATTATACATGATAAACCAAACAATAATAGACACAACTCCCTTAATCACAAACAACACAGAGGATAAAACTAAATCACCATCATTCTCAGACATAAATACATAGAAATGAAATCAAACAAAACACTTTCATAAACAATACCTGCCTGAAATGACCTTATCTTAGAATTTTTTGACCACTTTTCACCTTTATTGTGATAGGGTTTACACTACCTGTAATTCTATTCAAACTTCATTCTGTTCCTTCCAAATGTCAAATCATAATTCATTAAATTTTAAAAGATATTGTTTCAACTGAATCTTAAACCAATCTTTGCTACCTACATGAGAAACATGAACTGGTATAAAGTTCCAGCCAAAGTTCTCTGTATCAAACCTGTTCTCACCCTGGTAGTATGAACCTCCTTTCTGATGTAATTCTACTGTAACCATGGTGATGAAATGATAGTATAATCCGTCATACAGTTGTTTCGGAGATCGTGTCACCAGTACATTCCTCAGAAAATTTAACAAAGTATAAGTTTGTCTTCTAGATAACCAGCCTAGATTCTTCTGCTGCTGGACACATTAGATCTTTAAGTACACAATAGAGCACAATGTGCAGCTTTATTTTCTGCCACTTGTAATTTCTTCACATTCTTAACTGAAGTATTTGACCAAACTACAAAACAATAGTCCAATTGCAAACAAAACCAAATCATTCCAAACCTGTCCCCCGGGCCTTTCTGTGGTTTCTGGACCCCGTCATCCCTTCATGTGCGTCCATCCTGCCTGTTGGCCATAATAAAGATGTGACGGTGGCCTGGTGGTCCGGTGTTGGGGTGTTTGGGCTTGTGGGGGGTTCAGATGTTCTCCTCTAAGTGGGTTTAACTGTGAGTTCTCTGGTTTTCCCGTCCAAAGACACGAATGTCGGGTTCCTTGGTGATTCTAAGCGTGAGTTTGAGGCATTTATGGTTGTTTGTGTAGATCCGAGGCCCTGCGACGGTGTGCTGCCGTCCGAGGTGGCGTCCTGCTTTTCAGCCAAAGAAAGCTGGGTAAGGCTGAAGCACGTCTCGTCCCAGTTCGTCTCCCGTCCCAACTCCTCTCCTCGTAGTCGGGACGGGAGACGGATCTAAGGAATTAATAAACTAACGTCATCTGCGTATTTGATGACTCCTTTGATAGCAGGAGTAACGCTGTGTGGTGACACGATCCCACTAGCAGGAATTAAGTTTCTTACATCATTCCACAGGGGGCGGCTTGTGGGAATGTCCCTTAGAGACAAAGTTAAATTGTGTTTTTGACTGAAGTCAGAAGAAAACCATTAACCGGCTTGTGGCGGGGTTAAGATGTTCTCCTCGTTTTAGTTTAGTTCCCCGGTTCTTGATTACCATCCCTATCTGCGACGGTGTGGTGACCCGTCCGAGGTGGTACCCCCCGCCACCGTGACCCTGGATAAGAGTTACAGATAAGGGACAGATGGAGACACATCAAAAGTCTTTATGGGAATAACCCCTTTCAACGTCAGGACGAAGGTAAAACTAGTCCGAGGCTGGGCTTAAAACGGACCCGAGAGCCCGTTCAGGTCCGGCATTGGGACACGTCCCAGGAAATCCAGTCCCAAGGTCACAGTCCAGGACAGGTTCAGATCCGGTCCCTCTGGACACATCTGAGGAAGGTCCACACTCTCCTCGTAGTCGAGACGGGAGACGGATCTAAGGAACTAATAAACTAACGTCATCGGCGTATTTGATAACTCCTTTGATAGCAGCAGTAACGCTGGGTGGTGACATGATCCTGCGTCACGATTTCGCTATCAGGAATTAAGTTTCTGATGTCATTCCACAGGGGACGGCTTGTGGGAATGTCCCTTGGAGACAAAATTAAAGTGCGTTTTTGACTGAAGTCAGAAGTAAACCATTAACCGTCCCTCAGACGTCCTCTGATGTTTACGCTGCAGGAACAAAACGACTCCTCCTAACGTTGTCCAGGTCCAGATCTTTGCTGACTGAAAACAAACATTGGGGCTTTTCTTCCTTTTAATCTAGTGAGTTATCTCCACTAGAAGCCACTTCCTTGAGCAAACATGGGGTCGTGACTCCTCCGGCCGTTGGGTCTACTGGACCTACTGGAGCTAACGCCGACCCTGTCCTTCCTACACCATGAACCCCCAGGGGTCCGAACCACCACAACCACCTGCAGGTGTCGATGCCTGTGGTTGTAAACTAGTTACACAATAATCGACACTACGCAGGTCCGAAAACCAGAACAGAACAGGATCTAGATCTGGTTTAGATCTCCTGAACGGCACCGAGGACTCCGGACGTACACGATTCCCACCTCAGTCCAACCTCAGACAAGGATTCACACCTTGGAACCGGATTCTCATCTTAACTTCAAGACTTCATATTTTAAACATTCAAAGACGTGATGTTACACAAGAACAACAAATCTGAATCTTTACTGCTAAAACCCGGTGTATTCATACTGCTTAATGTAGTGTGCATTAATATGCATTGTCCCGTCTAAATAAACTTTGAAACTGAAACTGGAGGTGATGTCACAAAAAGCTCAGAAACACCAACTTCACCTCAACCTTTACATTTGAATCTTTCTGATAAATGTTTAAACTGAACATAGTAAGAGAAGCTGGGACGAGTCTTACCGCATCGGAGATGCTGCAGCGAGGACGAGGCAGCCGAGCCGAAGTGATGGAGGGCAGGAGGCATCTCCGCTTTTATAACCTGCTCAGGAAGCATCAGTCCTGGTCGGGGGGTGGAAATCAGCCACCCGATTGGTCGGAGCGCCGTGTGACATCAGACGTTTTAGTTTTAGGAGAGAAACTGAATCTCTGACGAATCAATCAACTGTGAACGAAGAGGGAACATTGGGGAGGGAAATGTAGGAGACGTAACGGGCCAGAACCGCCCAGGAGACCTCTGGGTGACGTGTTGGGGGTCCCAGGCCCCGGGAACCTCCTGGAGATGAACCCAAAGTCTCCATCTTTGTGTTTGGAGTCTCATCAACCCTTAAACTGTTTCTAAAGCTGCTTCTTTATTTTAAAGTGAAACAAATCAAACCGCCAGAGTTTAATTGAGCGTATCATGCAGACGCAGCTCTGAGAAGTCACAAAAAACCACATAAACGTATCATTTCAGACGTCTGCAGCTCATAAACGTTACGTGGAATCACTTGTGGGGGGAGATGTTCAGCGGTACTGGACCGTCTTTGGGGTGTTTCGTTATTTCACAATGCTGCAGATGGTTCCTGGTCCTGAAGTCGTAGACGGAGCAGCCAGTTGGGCTCTGGAGGTCAAAAAAGACAAAAAAAATTGGAAAATTCGAGAATAAAGTCATAATATTACGACTTTATTCTCGTAATATTATGACTTTATACTCATAATATTACGACTTTGTTCTCGTAATATTACGACTTTATTCTCATAATATTATGACTTTATTCTCATAATATTACGACTTTGTTCTCGTAATATTACGACTTTATTCTCATAATATTATGACTTTATTCTCATAATATTACGACTTTGTTCTCGTAATATTACGACTTTATTCTCATAATATTACGACTTTTTTCTCATAATATTACGACTTTGTTCTCGTAATATTACGACTTTATTCTCATAATATTATGACTTTATTCTCATAATATTACGACTTTGTTCTCGTAATATTATGACTTTATTCTCATAATATTACGACTTTGTTCTCGTAATATTACGACTTTATTCTCGCAACATTATGACTTTATTCTCGTAATTTCCAATTTGTTTTGGTCTTAGTTTGGCCCTAATACTCGTAATAGTCGTACATTAGTCCCAACTTTGTGAGACGATAAAACGTCTCACTTTCGATGTTTGATATTCTTTCTCTTCTTCTCTTGCAAATCATTAAAAAAAGAACTGGTCCATCAGTTGGCTGACTCCGGTTCTGCCAGAGTGTTTTTCTTTCCACAGTCGCCTGCTGCTTGTTCAGGACGTTTTCATGCAAATCTGTCGGTTCCCTCAGCAAAGCAATAATCATTATTGATAATTTATTGGCTCTAATAAGTTCAGCTCTGATGTTGAGGTGCTTGAGACGACATTTGTGGTGATTTGGAGTTTTATAACCAAAGCTGAGAGCTGAACAGAGTAACATCAGCTAAGTCATTCAGCTAAGCTAAAATAGCTAACTGGGATTTCCTGGCCGAGTTCCCGGGCCTGGTATTTCCCATTTGCAACATATCCCTACACTACGAGGAAAAACATGCTCCAAAAGCACTTTCAGAAACCTGAGGGTGACGTCAATGATGGTTTAATTTCGTCTTATAAAGTCTACGATCGACACAAACTAACGCAGTCAGCGATAATAACGTTGACGTGCTGACGTCCCGTTCACCCTACATCTGGGAAGATTTCATAATTATACGTTTAAGGTTAAAAAGCTACATTTAAGTTGCATTTTTATCACAGAATTGTAAAGTAAAGTAAAAATTCTGTTAATTTTGAGTTAGAGCTGCATGATACGTCGTTTCAACATTAGCACAAACAAAAATCACATAGTTGGTTAAAATGCAGGAAATGAACCGAAAATTTTGAACCTTTTGTGACGTGTAAATATACCACAAATCACATCTTACATATAAAATACAACCAAAATGCCAGAAGAATAATAGTAACTGCAGTCTACCAAAAATAAGTGTTTAAACCAGGGGTGGGCAACCCAAAATGTTGAAAGAGCCATATTGGACCAAAAACACAAATAAACAAATATGTCTGGAGCCGCAAAAAATGAAAATTCTTGTAACACGTGCTGCATGTATCTATATTAGTTAGAACTGGGGGAGATTTATTTTTTCATTATGCAATTCAAGAAAAAAGTCAACATTTTGAGAAAAAAGTCAGAATGTCGAGATTAATGTTGAAGTACAATCTCGAGAAAAAAGTCGAAATGTTGAGAAAAAAGTTGAAATGTCGAGAAAAAAGTCGAAATGTTGAGATTAAAAAGGAAAGGAAAAGGGAAGAAAAAAGGAAAAAAAGAAAGAGAAAAAAGAAAAAAAGAAGAAAAAAGAGAAAAAAAGGAAAAGAGAAAAAAAAGAACAAAAAAAAGCAAAAAAAAAAACTCCAGGAGCCACTAGGGCGGCGCTAAAGAGCCGAGTGCCGGGTTGCCGACCCCCGGTCTAAACAAATAAAAGAAGACAAGAACTATTTGCATTTAATTTTTATTCTTCTTAAATATCAGGAAAAGCTCAGATATTAAACAATAATATTTGGTGTGTGACCTCCCGTAACCACGGCGACGCAGCTGGGGTCGGAGACGGCGACGCGGAGCTTCATGATTCATGGTTGAGCGGTTTCTCCTCTGGAGCCGGAGGGCCGAGTCCTGGGTCCTCGATGAAGGGAACAGTGTTCCAGTCCTGCTGGGAACCGTTCATGTGACCGACCCCATCACTGGACCCATTCAGGACCCGGGTCACGCCCTTTATAAACTATAAACTATAAATTTTATAAACTATTTACTCCTTTATTTATGCAGGAAAAGTCCCGTCCAGATACGAGGACTCTGCTCTGGGGGAGTCCCGGAAAATCTGACAAAGTTCAGCAGGAAATGGTCCAGATCCAGACCTGCAGGTCCAGATCCAGACCTGCAGGTCCTCTACAGACCACTAGGGTCCAGATCCAGACCTGCAGGTCCAGATCCAGACCTGCAGGTCCTCTACAGACCACTAGGGTCCAGATCCAGACCTGCAGGTCCTCTACAGACCACTAGGATCCAGATCCAGACCTGCAGGTCCTCTACAGACCACTAGGGTCCAGATCCAGACCTGCAGGTCCTCTACAGACCACTAGGGTCCAGATCCAGACCTGCAGGTCCTCTACAGACCACTAGGGTCCAGATCCAGACCTGCAGGTCCTGGGTTCTGGTTCTGGTTTGTCATCTTTGTGTCTACTTGTTCAAACATGGACCATCATCCTTCGTGGTTCTGGACACGTGCCGGTCCGTGGCGTCCTCATCTCCTCATCTCCTCATCTCCTCGTCTCCCGTTACTCACCTTGTGGATCCAGATCCTGTGACGTCCTGTTATTTGTTATTTGGGGAACTTTAGCAGATATGAGATTAAAATGCGATAAATTAGGTTAATTGTGGCAGGGTGGAGAGGTTGATTGGGCACACCTGTGCCCAATCAACCTCTCCACCCTGCCTGGCTTCATAAAGAGCTGCACACCAGCAAGAGGGCTGCTGAAGGTTCTGCTGGTGCACGTGTGTCTGGGTGGCAGAATAAAGGAGTTCCTGCACTAAACCCTGTGTCCTCTGTCCTGTCGGGTGACCCCCGTAGCACTAGCCTTGCTACACTGGTGCCTAGGGTTGCCACCTTTCAGAAATAGAAATAAGGGACGCCCTGATTTCAGCAGCGCAGGAGCCAAAAAAAAGCCCCAAAACTTCTAAACTGAATAAAAATGTGTTTATTTTATATGAAAAAACAAAATGCTTTGATTTAAAGTTTAAAGTGCTTTAATAGCATTGAACTTGCATGACTGTACAGACAGACAACCATACTAGCAACTGAAATATCCTCCTATGCTATGTATGTCCACATCAGCCCAGATGTATAATATAGCCTACAGGTGAAGAATATGGTGTAAAAGTTAATTTATTTCAATAATTCAACTAGAATATGGTGTTAAAGTTAACTTATTTCAATAATTCAACTAAAATATGGTGTAAAAGTTAATTTATTTCAATAATTCAACTAGAATATGGTGTAAAGGTTAATTTATTTCAATAATTCAACTAGAATATGGTGTAAAAGTTAATTTATTTCAATAATTCAACTAGAATATGGTGTAAAAGTTAATTTATTTCAATAATTCAACTAGAATATGGTGTAAAAGTTAATTTATTTCAATAATTCAACTAGAATATGGTGTAAAAGTTAACTTATTTCAATAATTCAACTAAAATATGGTGTAAAAGTTAATTTATTTCAATAATTCAACTAGAATATGGTGTAAAGGTTAATTTATTTCAATAATTCAACTAGAATATGGTGTAAAAGTTAATTTATTTCAATAATTCAACTAGAATATGGTGTAAAAGTTAATTTATTTCAATAATTCAACTAGAATATGGTGTAAAAGTTAATTTATTTCAATAATTCAACTAGAATATGGTGTAAAAGTTAATGAAAATACGGTACAAATCATGTCCCGTATTAGTTCAATACGGGACGCAACATTTTTTTCTCAAATAAAGGACAATTCCGTATTTTACGGGACGGGTGGCAACCCTACTGGTGCCCAACGTGGGGCCCGACAGGATGGAGGAGGAATGCGGGGAGCGGACCCTGGAAGCGCTGGCACAGGTGCTGGTGGACATGGCAGCCCTGCTCCAGGGCCAGGGAGAGCAGCAGATCGCAGCACTGGAGGCGCTGGTGGCACAGCAGCCCGCAGACCGTGAGGCAGAGGCTGCGGGCCGCCAAGCGACGGCCCCAGCGGAGGCGAGTGTAGCAAGGCTAATGCTACGGGGGTCACCCGACAGGACAGAGGACACAGGGTTTCGTGCAGGAAACGTTTTATTTACTCTTCTTTCACCCAAGACACACGTGCCAGCACCTTCAGCAGCTTCCTCCCAGCAGAGACCTCTTGCTGGTGAGCAGCAAGTACAGACCAAAAGTTTGGACACAAACTATATATATATATTTCTGCTTTTGTTTTTATTTATGTCAGTTTTACATTCATGGAGGAAACGCAAGGCTTCACACTTCAGACTCATGTGTCAAAGTGTCGTCTTTACTTTACTACTAATTTACTCTTCATGTCCATAAAGTGATTTGTTTTAGCCCCGCCCCTATCTGTTTAGCTCCGCCCACGTACCCGAGTTTAGCCCCGCCCACGTACCCGCGTTTAGCCCCGCCCACGTACCTGTGTGCAGCTCTGCACCGTCAGCATCACCTTTACGTGTCTTCTTCTTCTCTGGTTTGTTTCTAGAGGTTTTTAGAGGTTTAATCAAACTTTCCAGATTCAACATTTCAGGATCTTGTTTCCATTCAGGTTTTTTTAGTTACCAAACTGTAAAAACTGTTTTTAATTGATGAATATATGTATAAATATCTGGACCAGACCTAGTCCTCCAGGTCCAGATCTGGATCCTCCAGGTCCAGGTCCAGACCCAGACCCAGGTCCAGTTCATTGTAAATAACCAATCATTCTCAGAAACGTCGACAGACGGAGGGAAAGTTTTAATGTTTTTCTTCCTTGTTTACATTTTCTAGTACGTTTGAATTTCAGGAACAAGTTCAGCTGAACAACATTTATAGTTTTATTCTGTTAGAGTGCAGATGCGTGACTCCGCCCCCCCAGACAGGAAGGACACCCAGGAAACCAAACTCACATTTCAAAATAAAAGAAAAACGAACATTTCAAAATAAAATAAGAAAAGTAAAAAAATAAAAACAGATGAGAAATTAAGTTTGTAAAAGTAAAAACAGAAGCTAACAAAACAGACAGAAGAGAGCGAGGCGGCGTTAACCCCCCCCCACCAGGGAAAAGAGCGCTCACACACGGCTAACTTGGCTAACTGGTTTTATTTTGTTAACAAACCCAACACAGAGGTTAAATCCAGGTGTACAGCAGGGGGCGCTCACGCACACTGAAGCTTCATCACACGGGGAGAGAACCAGCACACGTCTGTACAGATCTACAGGCTCCAAGGGCGCCGCCGGAGATCGGGCTGGGGGCCCTGATTACTCAACTAGCGTCAATCTGTTAAGATTTACGGAGAATTAACCTCAAACTGGGACTAAAATGTGCTTAAAGAACAAAAGTCGACTCGCGGTGG
The DNA here is from genome assembly GCF_033807715.1 of Cololabis saira. Classification (NCBI taxonomy): domain Eukaryota; kingdom Metazoa; phylum Chordata; class Actinopteri; order Beloniformes; family Belonidae; genus Cololabis; species Cololabis saira. Next base: position 51,235,748 of record NC_084589.1, read on the forward strand.
AAAAATCACTGAAAGAAACCGATAATATCTGGAGAGAAAATCCACCCAAAACATTCGTGTGCGTATTATTATTAGATTTGTGCTCCAAGTTACGGACAAAACAATAATTAGGACTTCAAAAAGCCTCCTAAACTACGGAAGAGTATTAGGGCCAGGCAGGAGAAAAATAAAAATAACATTTTAGATCTTTGGAAGATTTTTCTTCATTATGCACTTCGAGAAAAAAAGTCGAAATGTTGAGAAAAAAGTCAAAATGTCGAGAAAAAAGTCGAAATGTTGAGAATAATGTTGAAATGTTGATAAAAAAGGCGAAATTTCAACTTTATTCTTGAAATTGGCCCTAATACTCTTCCGTACTTAACACTAATAGTTAAATACGCACAAATCTCCTGATACACACACACAAAAGTGTAGATACGCAGAAACGGTTTTGAGACTTTTTTCCTCCAAGAAGCCTCAAAGATTCGTCCTATATGGTGCGTTTAAGGACGGGTGGAAAGCTGGGACATCTGAGTTATTTCCCTTGATACTTAGTTTCATCTTAACTTGTAACGAATTGTGAAATATTTTGGGTCTGAGTAAGAAAGAACATCTCAGGACTAGACTTGTAGGTCTCCAGACCACTTTTTTGTGGTCCTGGTCTTGTCTCGGACCCGGATAATTGAGATGCCGTTGCACAACAAAGTGACAGAATCTGGTGATCAGCAGTTCTTCCTCTTGTTAATGTACAGTTTTGTAAACTATTTCGATTTTGCATCTGGTTTTATGTTTTGGTGCATCTGCATGTCTGTATTTAATTACAGTTTTGTTTTTGAATAAATATATAAGTATAATATTTGACATCGTTGTGATTGATTAAGCATCAGGTTCATTTCAGTGATGCTGATATAAAGTGTAATCTGATTACTATAATGGTAAATAATGTAATTTCAATCTTTGATATCTAAAATTGGACTACTAGTCTACTCAGCAGCCCGTGGTTATAACACATTTACTTTGTATTAGTCTATAATTTCTTATATGGACAGATCTGCTTTTAGGAGCCGTGCAAATGTAATTAGATGTTTTAAAGCAACGACAGCTATGTGGAAAAACTGACGGTCAAATCGGGAGGGAAGAAGACGGTGATGGCAACATCACGGTGGTCTGAAGTAGGTTTACCTTCCTAAGTATCGAGGGAAATAATGCTGGACTCAGATGAAAACTCAGGTGTCCCAGCTTTCCTCCAGTCCCTAAACGCACCATGTAGGATGAATCTGTGAGGCTTCTTGGAGGAAAAGAGTCTCATTTGAGACTATTTAACCATTTGTGTGTAGGAGGCTTTTTGAATTCATAACTATCGTTTTGACCGTAACTTCGATCAAGTTACACACAAACAAATGTTTTGAGTGGATTTTCTCTCCGTGATAAAAACACAGTAAACTATAAAAGTGTAACTTGACTTGGGACCAGAGTTCCCTGTAAACGGATCAGAAGAGCTGAGTCGTCCTGCAGGACCATGAACGTCTCACACAGGTCGGTCCAGAGGATGAGAGGATGAAAACGCAGGGCGGTCCAGAGAGGATGAGAGGATGAAAACGCAGGGCGGTCCAGAGAGGATGAGAGGATGAAAACGCAGCTCGGTCCAGAGGATGAGAGGATGAAAATGCAGGTTGGTCCAGAGAGGATGAAAACGCAGCTCGGTCCAGAGGATGAGAGGATGAAAACGCAGGGCGGTCCAGAGAGGATGAAAACGCAGGGCGGTCCAGAGAGGATGAGAGGATGAAAACGCAGCTCGGTCCAGAGGATGAGAGGATGAAAACGCAGGTCGGTCCAGAGAGGATGAGAGGATGAAAACGCAGGGCGAGAGACGGAGAGAGAGATAGAGAGGGAGTCAGGGAGGAGGTGAAGCAGAGGAGAGCTGTGGCTGCCGAGCAAAGGTCAATCAGAGGTCAACTGGAGGTTAGAACGTCGTTGGAGATGAAACCAGCACCTTTCCAGCTGCTGTGGCGCCTTCTGGTGGGCGAGCGGCGCCCTCTGGTGGGCGAGCGGCGCCTCACACCGGGTCCTCGCCTCCTCAGGACGACCCGGTGCAGACGGGGTTCACCTGTGACCCGGTACCGGTGATGAACCTCTTTAACCCCCCCCTGGGTCGACATTTATCCTCCCTCAGACATGAAGGTGTAAAGACTTTAACCCCTTAAATAACCAGATCTAACCGAGACCAGGAAGTAGCATCGACCAGGAAGTAGCATCGACCAGGAAGTAGCATCGACCAGGAAGTAGCATCGACCAGGAAGTAGCATCGACCAGGAAGTAGCATCGACCAGGAAGTAGCATCGACCAGGAAGTAGCGTCTCCAGCAGCTGCAGCTCCGTCCAGGTCCTGGAGGCCCGGCAGGGTCTCACTCCTGTAGTCCGTCTGGTCCACATGCTGGCTAACCTCACTCCTGTAGTCTGGGCCACATGCTGGCTAACCTCACTCCTGTAGTCTGGTCCATTGCTGGCTAACCTCACTCCTGTAGTCTGGTCCACATGCTAGCTAACCTCACTCCTGTAGTCTGGTCCATTGCTGGCTAACCTCACTCCTGTAGTCTGGTCCACATGCTGGTTAACCTCACTCCTGTACCTCAGTCTGAAAACCGTCCAGAAAAGAAAAGAAAAGCCACTAAAATCACCAAAAAACTAAAGTTTGTCATTAAGCAAATCTGGCAACAAAGAAGTTGCCAGGTTTGACATTTTTTAAAGTTGCCCAATACTTTTTTATTCTTTTACTCTGGGCATCTCTCTCCTCTCCCTCTTTTTCTGCCTGAAAACCATCCAGAAAAGGAAATAACAGCCACTAAAATCACAAAGTACTAAAGTTTGGCAACAAACGAGTTGCCAGGTTTGACGTTTTTTTGAATTGCCCAATACTTTTTTATTCTGGCCCTTGTCCCCCCTTCCTCCCGCTATTTCTCTTTTCCTGCCTGAAAACCATCCAGATAAGAAAAGAAAAGCCACCAGAATCACAAAAATTTAAGTTTCTCATTAAGCAAATCTGGCAACAAACGAGTTGCCAGGTTTGACACTTTTAGAGTTGTAATCTGGGCATCTCTCTCCCTCTTTTTCTGTCTGAAAACTGTCCAGAAAAGGAAATAACAGCCACTAAAATGACAAAGTACTAAAGTTTGGCAACAAACGGGTTGCCAGGTTTGACGTTTGTGTGTGTGATTTCATCTCCAAACCAACGTTTCTCGGGTCATTCAGGCGTTTTCCCGGCCGCCATCTTTCCGAGCAGCTTCACCTCCGGCTACAGGCGGGCCCTGAATCCCGAACCCCGAATCCCGCCCCCCACCGGCCCAGAACCCGGGCCCCAAAACCCCGAACCGGGTGCCACAGCTGCCCTCTGCTTCAGTGCAACAGTGCAGGAAGGTTTTCATGTCACAAACAACTATTTTACATCATCTGTCCGCGCCCGCCAGCCGCCTGTGGTCGGTGTGAGGGGCCCTGGGGGGGCCGGGCAGCCCTGGGGGGGCCGGGGCGGCCCTGGGTGGCCCTGGGGGGCCGGGGCGGCTGGACGAGGCGCGACAGCAGTTCTACTGGACAAGGCGGGAGTTTAGTTTCTACGTTTCTTCTTCTTCTTCTGTCGGAGCCGGCGGCCGCAGCTCCAGTCCTCCGCCGGTTATTTTAGTTTTCTTTTCAGACAGACATGCGATGAACGGCATGACAACAATAGCGAGGGTTGGGGGGGTTAAGGGGGGGGGGCGTTGTTTGTAACACCCTATAATGTAATCATTTCCTGAAAATGTAATAACGCCTGAAAATGTAATAAAATTTGCACTTCACTCAATCGAAAATGTAATAAAATCAATTTTTACAGATAATGTAATACCTTATTACATTACTGGGAATTTATTACATTTTCAGGTGGGTCTTATTTTTTTTATTCCAAAACTGATAATGTAATACTTGACAAATAATGTAATATATATGTTCATTTTCAGTCCAGAGTTCTACATTTTTTAAGTTTTTAAGTGTTTTAAGTATCTAAGAATGTTATATACACTGGATTTGAAACACCAGAATGACTATTGGGTTAAATTGCAGACTTTGAGTAGCATGTAATAAATTCCCAATAACGTAATAAGGTATTACATTATCGGTAAAAATGTTATTACAAAATTCGTCAGGATATTTTATTACATTATTGGTGAAGTTATCACATTATTGGGTTTTATTACATTTTCGATTGAGTTAAGTGCAAATTTTATTACATTTTCAGGCGTTATTACATTTTCAGGAAATTACTACATTATAGGAGCTACATTGTTTCTTTTTTCTTCTTCTTCTTCACGGGTATCAGAGCGTTTCCCGCCGTCACACAAGTCTCAGGAACTTCACGGGTCTGAAAAACAGCTTTTTCTTGGTTTTCTGGATTCTTCTAGATGCAGATGCAGAGACGGGGGGGGGGGGGCTATGACACAAGGCTGTGTGTGTGTGTGTGTGTGTGTGTGTGTGTGTGTGTGTGTGTGTGTGTGTGTGTATGTGTGTGTGTGTGTGTGTGTGCTGTACACTGAGTCTGTGCTCCGCGGGCGCCGGAGAAGCCCTGCCTCCTCCCTCCTCCAGGCCCCGCCTCCTCCCTCCTCCAGGCCCCGCCTCCTCCCTCCTGCAGGCCCCGCCCCCTCAGTACTCGCTCAGGTTGTGCCACTTGGAGATCTGGCGGCGCGGGTTCTCGCAGACCTCCCGCCAGTGGGCGGCGCCGGAGGGCGCGGCGTTGTGCAGCCCCAGCAGCAGCCGGCCCAGCACCTCGTTCTTGGTGGTGCGGTCGAAGTCGACCACCAGGAACTCCACGCAGATCTCCGGCAGCAGCTCGGGCGGGATGTCGTAGATGAACGACTCGTTGAACACCGGGTTCAGCGTGCACTTCTTCACATGCGTCTTCTTCTTGGCGATGCGCTTGCGGCCGTAGAAGACGTTCACCTTCACGTACGGATCTGTGGGGGGCGGAAGGAGACTCGGAGTCAGGTTACCATGGCAACAATCTTAACGTCGGGGTGAAGCTGAAGCCCCAAAAAATAGTTTTAAGTCATCAAAAGTATGTGAATACTTTAAATTTAGTCCCAAACGCCTTTTGGAGTTGATACCAGACCAGCGATGTTGGAGCATCTGAAGCCCCGCCCCCTTGTCTATTGTGGGCGGGACAATAATAATGACAAATTAAATAATAATAATAAAGGTCAAGGACTCAAAACCGAGTCCGATGACACCACCCACGACTCTTTATGTCAAACCATTCAAAAGTTATGGCAGAAAGTAGGAACTATCAAATATGGACCAATCAGAAGAAGGCGCTGGGCTAATTTGCACCAATTATGCTCAAGGACTCAATACCGAGTCTTCTTCCGGCTCTCAGCGAAGGCGGACGCTTTTTCTGCTCCTCTCCCTTATCAGCCTTCCCTGCAACTGCTTTTGTCCTGTCTTGTCTTCAGAGCCTCTCATTTTCACTCCTCCGAAATTCTACAATCATGGAATTGATTAACTGGTCTCTCAGCACAATTGACCAAATTTTTGCGACGAGAAGTCAGGGGGTAAGGGAGCCCTCCTGTCCTGATGGGACATTTTTTGCTGGATACACAATGGATTCCTACAAAAACTGGAAACCGTTGGGCCTCAAGATTATGTCTGTCGAGGACGTGGAAGACGCCTTCATAATTGGATTTATGATAGCAGGATTTCTTCTAATTGGAGTGGGGATTTTCCTGGCCTATCGACAATCGCGGAAGTCGGCGACAGCCGTTCTGGCCCTTTCTGAGCTGCCCGACGTTGCTGAAGGAATGAGCACGGGGATCAGCACTCAAACTTTAACGCTGGGAGAGCAAAGCCCCAAGCTAGATGTGATTCTTGAACAGAATCGCAGGCTAGCAGCGGTCTTTGAGCTCATTGGCAAGATGGAGAAGATCTTGGAGAGGCTGGAACCTCGGCTCGGCGGGAATTGATCACAAATTCGTCTGTTTTGAGTCGCATTGAGGAATCAGAGACTTAACGGCAGACGGAAAATTACTGGAGTCTGCCGGTTTCCTTCTTTCATAAAATTGTTAATTCTACAATCTGACCTTGCAGGGAAGCTTGGCTCGCTGCTGGTGTCACAATCCTCCTGGTGGAATGTAAACAAGCGGCTCTGCCCCCCCCGACTTGCCCTCCCCTTTCAAAACATCTGTGGACTGTTTACAGAACTGTACCGAGCCGTCTGATAACATCAAGGACAATGGCTGAGAGCAGCTCTGGGGCGAAGTTTCACAGACTCAACGCACACAAACACACACCTACTGATAACCACACCCCCCTCTTGGCTCCCCTCTTATCAGCCCCCCTGACACGGACGCCGAGTTCGAGCGCCACGGAGGCCGCGGCCTTCACTTGGATGAACTGTGCCGGGATCCCCCCCCTCCCCGACTTGCCCACCCCCAAATAACCACAAGCTATGATGTTGTTTTGTTGTGTGTATTTTGCTTATCTGTGCTGAGGTGTTTTTTTGCACCTTGGCACTAGGTATTAATACACAGTGTGAAGATGCCTTTTTTTTCCCTCCTCCCTCCCCCACTGTCACCCTTCCTCTAAAAATGGCGTCCGTATTAATGGTGCCATTAGTGTGAACCGGAGTCCAGTTCTCTCATCTGATTTATGTCTGACTTGGCAATAAAGCTTTTTCTGATTCTGATTCTGATGACACCACCCACGAGTCTTTATGTCAAACCATTCAAAAGTTATGGCAGAAGGTAGGAACTATCAAATATGGACCAATAAGATGAAGGGTGGGTGCGCTTTTTGGCGTCTATCGTCGCCACGGTAACCCTTTTGAAAGAGAAAAGTAATGCGCGTCGTCGCAGGATGGAGACGCACATTTTGATATATAACACACCTGGGTGCACGTTACGGTTCGGGCCGCATTAACGGCCGAAGAAATGGCATAAATTGCGCCAAAATTACATGATTCATTCAAAATGGCCTACTTCCTGTTGGGTTTCGGCCATGGCGCCAAGAGACTTTTCTTTAAGGTGCGCCATGATACAGGTGTGTACCGATTTTCATGCATGTACGTCAAACCGTATTGTGGGGCTTGAGGCACAAAGTTTTTCTAGGGGGCGCTGTTGAGCCGTTAGGCCACGCCCATTAATGCAAACCATGAAATATCAATTTTTTGCCAGGCCTGGCTTGGTGAAAAATTTGGTGACTTTTGGGGCACGTCTAGGGGGAAAAAAGGCCCTCATTTCGTCGGAAGAAAAATAAAAACGAGGAAAACGAAAATAAAAACATTTCCTACAGATACAATAGGGCCTTTGCACTGTTAGTGCTTGGGCCCTAGATATAATAAACACAATAAATACAAAAACAAAGGTCACATGATCAGATTATGGTCTGCATCAGCTCCTACATTTGATGTTTTCTGGTCATAACTCAGTTTATCGGCATGAAAAACGTTTGTTTTACCGGTTAGCAGAAACTAAAGTGCCACCGGATAATGGTTCCTACCTGAAACAAGTGCTAAAGAAAGGTTCCTTTAGTGATTAAACTTTTTTATGTAATAAAAATTTGGATTTAGTGTGAAACAGTGCTCTTTTATCCAAATATCTTATTTATAACATTTTTTTTACAGGAGAGAGTTTTGTTGGACTTTTAAACTGTTAAAATAGCCTTTTTATTTAGATAATTTGATTCTTTGAACAGAAAAATAGATAAAATAATCGTCCAATTAATCATTTTTAATTATTATTTTCAAAATTATTAATTCCATGTCACTGCGGGTCGGTCCTGCTCTTAAGTCTCAGGTCAACATAACTCCCAGTCAGACGCAAACGGGCCACGAAACACTCAGAGAGGAGAAGTCTGGGCCCTGACGGAGGTTTGTGGTGCGATGCCGCCCCCGTGTGGTAAGATTTAGGTTTCCTGTGTAACTTCTTAATAATAATAATGAATTTAATATATAATGCACTTTACATTTAATGAATCTCAAAGTGCTACAATATTCAAGGCAAGAAAATAAAAAAAAGGCAGCAGTATCATCACTAAAACGTAAAAAAGTAATTCATAAATCATAGCTGGCATATGCTTTACTGAAAAGGTGACATTGAGTACTGAAAAAACTTCTTCCCCCACAGCGAGAGTCAGAGGAGGATTACGGAGCAGAACCTGGTGGAAAGCACCAGGCGGGTCGGTTCTGGGGGGTCTAGGGGGTCTGGTTCTAGTCTGGTTCTGGTTCTGGGGGGTCTAGAGTTCTGCTTCTGGTTCTGGTTCTGGTACTCACTGGCGGACAGGCCCGTGATGTCCATCTTGGGCAGGTGCCGGGCCTTCAGGACGACGACGCTGAGACGGTGAGACACCGGCTGGTAGGACAGAGACGTCAGCAGCTCGCCACGGTTTTCTCCCTGGAAGAGGAGGGAGGAGGTGAGAGGAGAGACTCACTTATAAATACATATATATATATACACACACATATACACATATACACACACACATACACACACACATATGTACATATACACACACACCTATACACACACACACACGCAGCAAGGCGTGACGTGATGGGCAGAGCCGCCCAACGTCAACATAACAGAGACGATGAGGCGTTAGTTTAGTCTCAGACACGATGGAACCAGGACGAGGACGGACAGAAGTGTCGACAGACAAACGGTTAGGGTACCGTAACCGTAACGCAACCGTTATGTTACCGTTATGTTTTACGGTTACATTACCGTAACTAACGGTTATCGGTTACGTTAATGTTCACAATGACATCTGGACCTCGGACGCGTTCAAATGTCTGTTTATGTTTGATAAACATAATTTTTTTGGAACTGCTGCCGCCTGGGTCCTACTGTTCTGTTCTGTTTTTCTCTTCCGGCTCTCGACGAAGGCGGACGCTTTTCTGCTCCTCTCCCTTATCTATCTGCCCTGCCTGTCCTGTCGCGTCTTCAGAGTCTCTTCTTTTCACTCCTCCGAAACTCTACAATCATGGAATTGATTAACTGGTCTCTCAGCACAATTGACCAAATTTTTGCGACGACAAGTCAGGGGGTTAGGGAGCCCTCTTGCATCGATGGGACATTTTTTGCTGGATACACAATGGATTCCTGGAAACATTGGAAACCGTTGTGTTTGGCGATCCTGTCTGTCGAGGACGTTGAAGATGACTTCATAATTGGATTTATGATAGCAGGATTTCTCCTAATCGGAGGGGGGGGATTCCTGGTCTATCGACAAACGCGTAAGTCGTCAACAGCTGTTCTGGCCCTTTCTGAGCTGCCGGACGTGGCTGAGGGGATAAGCTCTGCGACCAACACTCAGACTTTAACGTTGGGAGATCAAAACCGCAAGCTGGATGCGATTCTTGAACAGAATCGCAGGCTGTCGGCGGTCTTTGAGCTCATTGGCAAGATGGAGAAGACCTTGGAGAAGTTGGAAGCTCGGCTTGGTGGGAATTGATCACAAATTTGTCTGTTTGGAGTCGCCATTGATGAACCAGAGACTAAAGGCAGACGGAAAATTACTGAGTCTGTCTGTTCCTTGCAATATAATTGTTGATTCTATAATCTGGCCTTGACAGAGTGGTTTGGCCGATCGCTCGAGTCACAATCTCCCTGGTGGAATGTAAACAAGGTGGCTCTGCCCCCACTAACCCTCCCCTCTCCAGAACATCTGTGGACCTGGATCAGAACTGTACCGAGCCGTCTGATAACATCAAGGACATTGGATGAGGAGCAGCTCTGAGCGAAGTTCACGGACTTACCACTCACACACACACACCTGCTGATAACCACACCTCCCTCATTCTCAACGCCTTCCTGGCTAGTCTTGTGATGATGATGTTAAAGGAGCATGAGGCAGGATTGAGGCAGGATTTATGAAAAAAAATCTGTATACATTTTAAGTTTTCTAGTAATAAGGTCAGATGAAGCGTTCCAAACCAAAACGAATGAGCCCTCTAGTGTATCTCTCCTTTGCCTTGAACAGGCTGTGTGCTGCAAAATGTGCTGCAATTCGGGCCCAAATTTCCCACGCTGGGCTGCGGATGTGACGTCACATGACGCTGCATGCGCGTTCTCCCCGTTCTCCCGTGCCGGCTTCACTGTTGGCTGCAGTACCCCCGACGGCCGTCGTGGTGAAGGGTGGCGCTAGAGAGTCTCATTTCTTAAAAGGAGCCTCATGCTCCTTTAGATTTGTCATGTGCTTTCTGTGCTGAGGTGTTTTTTTGCACTTTCTCACTGTGTACTTAAACACAGTGTGAAGATGCCTTTTTTCCCTCCTCTCTCCCTCCCCCATCCCCAATGTCACCCTCTCTCTGCTTTGTTCCGGTTTCGGGTCGCTGCTCGTTGTGGTCGAGCAGCCGGTGGATTTTCTGTACTTGTATTGCTGCTTAATTGTCCTTGAATTGCCCCTCTGGGATGAATAAAGTTTCTCTGAATCTCTGAATCTGAATCTGAAGAGTATGTACTTGTACTACAGAATATGTAATTGTACTACACAGTAAGAGGAGCAGTATTATTTATGATGATTTATGATGAACCAGCGGCCCGGTACCACGGCGCTCCAGCAAGGGAGACGTCAGCGGGACAAAGGAGACGTTCATCCAGACGTCTCGGGATTCCAACGTTGATCTGATTAACGTGACGCGGAGACGGACAGACGGACGTCTGATTGAAGCGGCTGGTTACCGCGGTAACGCAGCGGAGCGACAACAGACAGAAGCTGCAGAGGGTCGGGAGGACGGTACCACTGGAGCTGCCTCATTCCTTCCTGATCCAATAATCAGCTGAAGCTCTGTAGACGATCCGGTAACTCCTCACAGTAAAGCTTTCGTCAACAAATAAGTATGACTAAATATCGTCGTCAACGAACCTTTACCACCTGAGGAAAACGAGTTAAGACGCAATGAAAATGCTAGTCATGTGACGATAATTAAATATATAATTCATAAGTCAATCATGGAAGAGGAAAACTCAAGGACCGTTACTTCGCCCGGATCGATGTCACCGGGGTCCCTGGAGCCAGGCCTGGGGTTGGGGCTCGAAGACGAGTGCCTGGTGGCCGGGTCTTTGCCCGTGGGACCCGGCCGGGCGCAATCCGAAACGGCAACGTAGGCCCGCCGCCCGCAGGAAGGACCGTGATAGGCTGGTGCCATGTGGGCTGGGTAGCAGTCGTGGCCTCGACGACCCAATCCCTGGACCAAAACCCTCTCAGTGGGGACATGGAATGTCACCTCGTTGGGGGGGAAGGAGCCGGAGCTTTCACGTGAGGTTGAGAGATATCGGCTAGAGATAGTCGGGCTCACCTCCACACTTGGGCTCAGTCTACGCTCCCACCCTCACCTATGGTCATGAACTTTGGGTAGTGACCGAAAGGACAAGATCGCGGATACAAGCGGCCGAGATGAGTTTCCTCCGCAGGGTGGCTGGACGCTCCCTTAGAGATGAGTTTCCTCCGCAGGGTGGCTGGACGCTCCCTTAGAGAGAGGATGAGGAGTTCGGTCACCCGGGAGGAGCTCGGAGTCGAGCCGCTGCTCCTTCAGAGGAGTCAGCTGAGGTGGCTTGGACATCTGTACCAGATCCTCCTGGATCCTCCCTAGGGAGGAGTTCCAGGCATGTCCCTCCTCCCTAGGGAGGTGTTCCAGGCATGTCCCTCCTCTCTAGGGAGGTGTTCCAGGCATGTCCCTCCTCCCTAGGGAGGTGTTCCAGGCATGTCCTCCCGGGAGGAGACCCCGGGGAAGACCCAGGACACGCTGGAGAGACTATGTCTCTCGGCTGGCCTGGGAACGCCTTGGACTCCCTTGGAAGAGCTGGAGGAAGAGATGGAGGAAGAGCTGGAGGAAGAGATGGAGGAAGAGATGGAGGAAGAGCTGGAGGAAGAGCTGGAGGAAGAAGAGCTGGAGGAAGAGCTGGAAGAAGAGATGGAGGAAGAGATGGAGGAAGAGCTGGAGGAAGAGATGGAGGAAGAGCTGGAGGAAGAGCTGGAGGAAGAGATGGAGGAAGAGCTGGAGGAAGAGCTGGAGGAAGAGATGGAGGAAGAGCTGAAGGAAGAGCCGGAGGAAGAGCTGGAGGAAGAGATGGAGGAAGAGCTGAAGGAAGAGATGGAGGAAGAGCTGAAGGAAGAGCTGGAGGAAGAGCTGGAGGAAGAGCTGGAGGAAGAGCTGGCTGGATGAAGAGATGGAGGAAGAGCTGAAGGAAGAGCCGGAGGAAGAGCTGAAGGAAGAGCCGGAGGAAGAGCTGGAGGAAGTGTCTGGGGTGAAGGAAGTCTGGGCATCCCTGCTGAGGCTGCTGCCCCCGCGACCCGGGAACGGATAAGCGGCGGACGATGGATGGATGGATTAAATAGATTGTGTATTCCTCTTTCATATTTACATTATTGGTAACCGTTTTATAAATGCAATACATCATTTGGGGTCGGGCCAGAGACACCGCTCAGCTGTGATATAATGAGCGTATACCACGGCCGGTCGTGATGACTTGCATATTTTCCCTGCCATTTTGAGAGTGGATTTTTTCAACAGGAGCTCGGGCCCGTATAGTTCAACAGTTTGAGGAGACGACTTATGTAAACCTTTCCCTGTACAGCGACGTGGGTTCGATTCCAGTCGCGTCATTTTTTGCCTCCACTTCCTACGTGTCTGTCTTTCACTGCAGCTATCAAATAAAGTCGCAAGAGCCGCATGACACCGGCCAAAGAGCCGCAGGTTGGCCACCCCTGCAGTACAGGTTCTAGTACCGGTACTTGTACTGGTTTTGGTACCGTTACTGGTTCAGGTTCCTGGTACCAGACTCACCTGCATGTTCCTCTTGGTGATGGGCTGGCTGAGGTGCACGCGGCCCGTGGACGGGTCCACGCCCTTGAGCGGCACCAGCGCCTCCCCCAGCACGTCGTCGCGGGCGAAGCGGTCGAAGCTGAGCACCAGGAAGTGCAGCGTGAGCTCGGGCAGTGCGCTGTAGGCCACGCCGTAGAAGGTGAAGGTCTCGTCGAAGCGCGGCGCCAGCGTTCGCCGCAGCACCCGGGTCTTGACCCGGTGCTTCTTCTCCGGCAGGATGGTCATCTTCACGTACGGGTCGGAGCTGCCCGCCTGCTCGTCCATGGCCGGCAGCCCCGCCGCGCCCACGATCGTCACCACCAGCGCCTGGGAGTGGATTGGAATGAAGTTTATTCAGTCATGACAACACAAAAACAACACCAAAAAAACATTGTGCACAGCATTGACATTCACACAAAACCAATAATCATGTGTTGAACAATGACTGAATAAGGGAAAGACAGAAGCACTGTTTATAAAAGCCTATCCTATAATAATTTTGGCGCAATTTATGTCATTTCTTCGGCCGTTAATACGGCCTGAACCGTAACGTGCACCCAGGTGTGTTATACATCAAAATGTGCGTCTCCATCCTGCGACAACACGCATTACTTTTCTCTTTCAAAAGCATTACCGTGGCGACGCTAGATGGCAAAAAGCGCGCCCACCCTTCATCTGATTGGTTCAGACAGAAAAAACTTTGTGCCTCAAGCCCCATAATACGGTTTGATGTACATGAACGAAAATCGGTACACACCTGTATCATGTCGCAACTTAAAGAAAAGTCTCTTGGCGCCATGGCCGAAACCAAACAGGAAGTCGGCCATTTTGAATTAATTGTGTTATTTCGCCGCAATTTATGCCATTTCTTTGCCCGAACCGTAACGTACACCCAAGTGTGTTATACATCAAAATGTGTGTCTCCATCCTGCGACAATGCGCATGACTTTTCTCAGTCAAAAGCGTTACCGTGGCGACGCTAGACGCCAAAAAGCGAGCCCCCCCTTCATCTGATTGGTCCATATTTGATAGTTCCTACTTTCTGCCATAACTTTTGAATGGTTTGATATAGAGAGTCGTGGGTGGTTTCATCCGCTAAATGTCCAGGCCTGAAGAATCTAACGAAATAAAAACTCTAATCTGAACGTGAACAAGGGTGCGAGGGCCCGTTCATCGCTGCTTGCAGCTTTAATTTATTTTTTTTATTGCACTATTCTGCACTTTTTGTTTTAGTTTACAATTTCATGTTTTTACATGTTGTGGCTCCAGAGCTGATAAACTTTGTTGAAATAAATGTCCATGTTGATGTTGATTAAATGTCCAAAATGAAAAATAATGGACAGAGGTTTATTTATTTATGGATTTATATCTATACTGACTGATCCCTGTGCCTGTCCTTGGTTTTAGATAGGACATTTTATTTACTTCTTGTATGAACAGCGGCAAAGTTGAATAAAATATATTTTTTATTGAAGTACCATCTTTCTTGTGTTTATTATCATTTGCCACATAATTAAAGCAACCTCCAAATTTAATGTTAATTTTTAATATGATGTAAATAATATGAAAAACATATACAAATAAGTTGTAACTTTAGCTTGTATAGTTATAATAAAACATTGTTTTGACTCAGTTTTTCCCATGAATTGTCACTATAATCTGATGAACGTGCAACTCGGATTTTAAGATCCATAAAGCTTTTTACAGTTTTCAGCAAACTTTATATATTGCAATATCGCAAAATTTGGATATCGCAATATCGTATCGTGACTCAGGTATCGTGATGTGTATTGTATCGTGATGTCCTTGGCAATACCCACCCCTAATAAATATATATACATACACCTATATATCTGTACCTTCTTGGGGAAGTTGTAGTCGACGGTGAGGCTGACGGAGCCCAGACTCGGCTCGGCCTCCGGGTCGGACGGCGCCGGCGTGAACGGCGACGCCGTCTTGCTGCTGGTCTGGCTGCTGCTAGCCGAGCTGCTGTCGGCGCCGCCGTAGTCGGCGCGGACGGGCAGGGCCCGGTCCGGCAGCGCCCGGTCCAGCCGGGCCTGGTCCCGGTCCCGGGTCCGGTCCGGGACCAGGTGGCTCATCTGCAGCTGGCCCGGCACGTCCAGGATGTTGTTCTCTGCGTCCACCAGCACCATGCCGGCACTACGGCCCGCGGCGCCGGCGCTAGCGCCCTCGCGCTCGGAGCGCGCGGCGCGCCGCAGGCCCCGCACGATCCTCTTGCTGCCGCTGAGGGATTCTGGGTAAATGCTGATGCCCTTCAGCATGTGGATGAACTTGTAGGGCGGGTCCTCGGCGTCGCAGTAGCGGTCGCCGTGCAGCTTGTAGCGGCCCGTCACGCGCAGGTAGCGGCGCTGGCAGAAGGTCCAGAGCAGGACCAGAACCACCACCACCACCACCAGAACCCCGGCCCCCAGGAAGCCGGCCAGCACCGGGGACATGGACGAGGACATGGACGAGGCTGGAGACGAAGACAGAGGAAACAGAGAGGAAACAGAGAGGAAACACGTTAGAGGAACGGACACCATCTTAAAGGGGACCTATTCTGAAAAACAGGTTTTCTCTTGCTTTAACATATATAAAGTGGTCTCCCCTCAGCCTGACAACTCAGAGAAGGAGGAAACAACCAGCTCCCGTCATACACACACACACACATACACACACACATAACCACACACATACAATCACACACGCACACACACACAAATAGCCACACATACATATACACACACGCACACACACACACACATAGACATACACACTGGCTTGTTCTCCTGCATGCTTGCTCTGTAGTTTTTGGGGTTAGTTAGCGGTAGCTTAGCTCAGATTGTGATCGGATCTCGAGATTTGGGTCGATCGCTGCTCGTGTTTTGTGTTTCGTTTGTGGTTTTTGTTGCAGATTTCCAGTGATTGACGTGTGCCTCCGTTTGCTCTTGCTTCCTGGGTTAGCAGCGGATGTCACCCCTCCCTCCTCCCCCACTCACTGGGTTTGTATGTGTATATTTATGTATGTGTATGCGTATGTATGCGTATATATATGTATATATATTAAATATAGTAACAATGCACATATATATGCCTTAGGTTTTTACCAGCATGGTATTAACCATTAATATGTGGACAGACAAGGTAAAAAAAAAAAAAAAGATTCTGCTCCTGTCGTTACGGAACCAAAATGCAAACCAGGAGGAATCCTAGAGATAACTTCTCATTCCAACTAACTGGATCAGCCGTTCCTCATCATGACTGTTTCCTACAGCGCTTTCAACCGGCTTTCAACGCAAGAGACAGGAAGAAAATAGAAGCAGGACGTCCGACAAAAGTTCAGCTCAAAACGCTGCGTCGCTGCGGCCAGTTAGGACAGTCCAGTAGGAAATAAAGCAATGGAATTGATTTTGTCGCTGACGCTCGCTCGCATCGCATGCAGTTAGGACACGGTGTAATAACTTTTTTCGTAGCGGTGTATTGCCTCATTCAGGCAGCCAATCAGCACATGCCTCATTATCATAGCTCCGCCCACTCAGAATCCTGCATAGATAATGAGGTTAGAGAATGGGAAGATAAAGACATGGTTTAGAGGCTGAATTTCTAATTTATTTAGTAAAAACAATCAAAAGCTTGTTTTTAAGACATTCAAGGCCTGTTTAAAATAGGTATTAGATGCCATAATAGGTCCCCTTTGAGACAAATTAAGACATTTGAAGGTCTTATTTGAGCAAAAATGTAATTTAAGACTTTTGCAGGACCCGCCCTGGAGATGATAGTTCAGGTTTGTTTCAACAACCTCGTAACGGAAGTCTCTCCAGCTCCATCAGTGAAACTAAAAGCCCCTAATGGAGCGTCGGTCCTGAGAGCTTCCTGCTCTCTGGTCTGCAGCATCAGCACCAGAACCGGAACCAGCCCGTCTTAGAGGTAAAGTATTTACAACGATCTGACGGTAACGGCTCTGAGTACCAGACTAATAAGGGTAAAGTATTTATAACGATCTGACGGGAACGGCTCTGAGTACCAGACTAAAACAACCTCAGATAAAAACACAGAGAGAGAACCGTCCCTGTTTCAGCAGCTCGTGCTTCAATTCTTAAAACCAGCTAAATAATCTAAAATGTTTCTGAAACAAGGTTTTTTACTTTCTTAGAAATCAGTTTCTAGTCCGGTTTTATATCCCTTTGCTACGGTGGCCGAGACCCGCCATTGCTGAAAATAAAAGAAACGCTGCAAATATAAAGAAACGCTGCTGCAAATAAAATAAAAGCTGCAAATAAAAACAAAAGCCGCTGCAAATAAAAGAAACGCTGCAAATAAAAGAAACGCCGCTGCAAATTTAAAAAAAAAACGACGCAAATAAAAAAGCCACAAAGGAAGTGAATTACCGGGGACTATTTTTGCTGATGCACCGGTGTTTTTTACGTGAGAGGAGAAGAAGAAGACGAAGAGGACGTAAGTGAAAAGGAAGAAATAAGAAGAGCGAGGAATAAGAAGAACAACGAACGAGAAAATAAGTGAAAAGGTTAGTGTTCAACGTCACTACGTGTCATTTTTAATGTGCAACACCGGTGCATCGACAAAAATAGTCCCCGGTAATTCACTTCCGTTGTGCCTTTTTTATTTGCGTCATTTTTTTATTTTATTTGCAGCAGGGTTTCTTTATATTTGCACCATTTCTTTTATTTGCAGCAGCGTTTGTTTCTGTTTGCAGTGTTACTTTTATTGTCAGCAATGCCGGGTCTCGGCCACCGTACTTTGCTCCTCTTAGAGCGCTGCTGATGTCGTTACCTCTTGGCATCGTGTCGCCACACACCTACTGCTCCAGACCAAGCTTTAAAAAAATAATAAAGGATGCCTTAATTTTAAAATATTTCCAAGTCTGTATTTCCCGACTGCTGAGATCACATGATCAAATGATGCTTACTAACTTTTACACACAACATAAAGATTAAAAGTGATGGTTTTGGAGAAGGGATATACCTGACTGGGACCCAAACTTCAACTTATTTCTTGTACACATAAACTTCTGGCAACAGGTTGCAACTGCATTATCCTCCATAACAGTACAGAATACTCCAGTAAACCCTCAGACATTATTTTAAATCATTTATCCACACTAAATGCTTCACTATGTCAAAAAAACGAATTTAGCTTGTTGGCCTAACAGCAGCAAAACAGATAATAGCAGTAAGATGGAAACCACCACACGCTTAACATCTCCCATTGGTATCTGACTTCTCTTGATATTATCTATCTGGAAATATCTACAGCCCCAATCCATGATGCAAAACAACTAAATATTTTATTTTGGTTTATTGCAGCAGATCAAATTAAAGCCAAACTTGAAAGATGTATTTAAAATTAATATAGACGAGCTTGTTGCAGCTATTCTTGTCCAGTTTTTGATATTATTACTGTATTTTTTGCCTTTGTTTTATTTTGTCATTTTGTTTTTTATTGTTGTATTATCTTTTTTTCTGTTTTCCTTATTATTAATTATTCATTTTTGTCATTGAATGCTTAGGTCAGAGGGGTGGGTTTGGAAGGGGCTGAAAATATGTGTATAATGTTTGTTTGACATCATTGTGGATGCCACAGTTTATAATAAAAAAAAGAAATATAAATAAAAACATTTGATCACAAAAAAAAGTGATGGTTTTAACTTTAGTACACAAGCTTTTCACTGGAAGAACCAAACACATCTCATCCGAGACACAACGCTTGTTGATCTGCAGGTGGACTCATTACATTTAAAACAATAATAAAAGCCAGTTTGATGAAGAAATATCGTGATAATTGTAAAGTTAAGTGGGTTTTTTTTCTCTCTCTCTCTTTTTAGCACCATTGTCATATTTGTTTTCTTTGAATCAATAAAGAATACGACTATCTGTGTTTGTCGACAGCTATTTTGGGTTATTTCATAACTTTGTTGTAGTTTTTTTTAATTACGTTCATTGGAAAGTTTTTTTTTTTAAATTGCGCAATTTGTTTTTGTTTTTTCTATTATTACATGAATTGAAATGTGATTTCTTAGGAAAAAGGGACAGATAAAATAAGCTTAGTCTTCTTTCTGTTCCCTTTCATTCAAGGAAAGAAATTTGTTGTAATTTGTTGAACTTTTTTTTTTTTTTTTAATGAATGAAATAAAGAAATAAAGTAAAGTTCGAACCCAGATTCCTCCCTGCCGTCATTATCAGGGGGGGTTTAAAACCGGGGGCGGTCCAGATGTGTGAGGTTTATAATAATAATGATAATGAATTTAATTTATAATGCACTTTACAGTCAATGAATCTCAAAGTGCTACAACATTCAAGGCAAGACAATCAACACAAAGCAGTATCTTCTACTGTGTTGAAGTTTGGGGAAACGCCTGTAAAACATTTATTCAGTCAATTTTCATTTTGCAAAAAAAAGCCATAATAATAATGATCAGTAGAAAACAATATAGAGATCCAACAAACCCATTATTCCTTCAGTTAAAACTGTTGAAATTTCCTGAATTAGTAGACTGTAGTATTCTGCAAATTATGTTTAAAGCTCATAAAAAACTTTACCAATCAACATTCAGAAAAGATTTGAAAAAAGAGAAAGCAAGTATAACTTAAAAGGAACAGAGATTTAAAAAAAAAACAAGATTCAGGACTAAATGATGGAACGTTGTGTTTCTGTGAAAGGAATCAGTTTATGGAACAATCTGAATAAAGAAAACAAAGAATCCAAATCAAACATTACATTCAAAAGAACAATTAAAGCCTGTATGTTAAGTAAATATAATGAAATATGTTAGTTAAGTTTGATTGACGTCCCCATAGCCGGCGGTAATTTTATTTCATTTTAGTTTTTTATTTACTTAGTTGTTGTTTTTTAAATTTTTAATTTATGTTATTTGTGAATTTATTTTTGGGGAAAAAGGGGCAGATTAGATAAGATTCATTTGTGAACATTTGTGTTTGTATTTGTATTGAATTGTTTGTTTTCTTTTTTGAATGAAATAAAGAATAAAATGAAAATGAAATGAAAATCATCATTAAAACGTAAAAAAATCATAAAAAAATCAATGGCAAATCATAAATCCTAGCTGGCATATGCTTTACTGAAACGGTGGGTCTTAAGTCTTCTCTTGAAAGAGTCAACTGAAGTAAACTGGACTCTGCTTTAAGCTGTTTACGTAAACAGGATTAATAAACGGCACTCCGACTCCAGACACTTCCCTCAGCATCAGGACCGGCCTCGGCCAATCAGGGCGGGCCGTCCGGTGACATCACAGATCAGAGCAGAGAGCATGATCTCAGCGTGAAGATGCTCCCGATCCTCCCGGGTCTCGTTAGAGTTAAAGTGTGAGAGGGGGAGGAGAGGGGGAGGAGAGGGGGAGGAGCTCAGAACAGGGAGGAAAGGGAGGTGGAGGAGTTTGTGGAGGTCTTTGTTTGCAGTACAGAGGCCTATTGTTGGACACACACACTCACACACACACTCACACACACACACTTCCTCCAGATAAACTACACTTTACACTACACTGAAATACTTTAGTTTCTCCTGAAAAGGTGAAACACTTTAACCTGAAAGGTTAAGCGTCTTCATCTCTCATCAGCTCAAACGCTGCAGAATCAAACGCTACAGAAACAAACGCTGCAGAAACAAACGCTGCAGAAACAAACGCTGCAGAAACAAACGCTGCAGAAACAAACGCTGCAGAAACAAATGCTGCAGAAACAAACGCTGCAGAAACAAACGCTGCAGAAAAAGCTCCCGTTTCTGTCGCCTCCATTCAGCCTCCGCCGGGTGATGTCATGTTTTGGAAACAGCTGAAAGCAGCTGAGCTCGTTGCCTAGCAACCAGAACACACACACACACACACACACACACCCCGCTCACTCACACACACACACACACACACACACACACACACACACACACACACACACACACACACACTCACACACACACACACACCCCGACCGGCTCCAACAACAAGAACGTTTTCTTCTGCAGGATTTTACTCACAAATTCAAATATCATCCTTTTTTTATTATAAAGAAAATAAAATAAACAAATTATAAAAAATAAAAAATAATATAAATATTATTTAAATAATTTTTAAATATTCTAAAAAAAAAAAAAAAATCCTCTTTTAAAACTAATACTTTAATTAAAGCTCCTCAGAACCAGAACGAAGGGTATAACATGCAGGATATAGAATCTGTGGTTGGTTTTGTCTGCAAAAAGGTCACTAAATCTCTCTGATCCTGAGAAAAATAAGATATTTTGTACACATTTCATGTTTCCTTACATTGTATTATACTTTGATTTATCCATATTATATTATATTATCCATATTAATGTTATTGTTGCAGAAAGTTTTGTTAGATTAGCAACTTTGTCCAAAACTGATGTTTCAAATGCACTTCTCTTCTTCTTTAAATTGCAATTATTGACTATCCATGACATCAACATTCTTCAAATCTGTACATTAAAGTTTAAAGTGAATCATAAGAGGTGATTTACCTTATGGTTTTAGATACTATTTTGTTAATAACTAAGTTCATAGTTATTCAGAAACTTCATCTTCCATTGTTTAAAACATCCCGTGGTCAGTTTTCTATTAAATATCGTGCAGTTATCATGTGGAACAAAAGAAACTTAACAATGCTCTGCTCTCTAAATCATTTGATTTAGAATAATAGGACCCCCTATTTTTTCTTTTTTACTTTTCATTTACAGGAAATGTTCTGTTTGTGCATTTAATATGTAATTGTGATTTTTATATTTGTTCATATCTTAACTTTAGTATATTGTTTGGGTTTGGTTTTCTTGTTGTTCATTTGTTTTTTAAGATATTTTCCTCATGTGAATTTTTTTCTTCTGTTTTTTTTTTTCTTCATCCTTGTATTTGTGTGAAACAAAATAAAAAATAAAATAAAAAAGTGCTCCTTGGTCTTTAAATCGTCCTGATGGATATGTATGATCTAAATAAGGAGATATAGTTTATATTTACACATCTAAGCACCTTCTGATAACAATCCTCCCGTAATCCCGATGAGAGGTGACGTCATGGTTCAGGGATTAATGAGGCGCGGCTCCTAAAACAAATAAAGGCGTTTCAGTCTGTGTTTCAGTCTGAGCTCGTCTGGACCAAAGCTGCTTCACTTCCTGTTTCCTCTGAACCAGAGCTGCTGGTTCTGCTCTGAGTCTCCGGCAGATCCTTCTTTTAACCTGATGTTAGAAAGAAAACTGACTGAACCGAAATAAGACTCAGCTACTCGTCTGGAAAAAGTGTTGGTGAACTTCCATTTGTATAACGTGTGTTTTTAACACACATGTTAAAATAGCGCAATTTATGTTTAAAATCAACAATAAAACACTTCCTGACAGCATTCAGAAGCTCTTCCAGAGCAGAGTTAGCCAACATGAACTAAGAGGAACATAATATAAAGGACTGTCTCAGAAAATTAGAATATTGTGATAAGTTTTTTATTTTGTGTAATGCAATTAAAAAAACAAAAATGTCATACATTCTGGATTCATTACAAATCAACTGAAATATTGCAAGCCTTTTATTATTTTAATATTGCTGATTATGGCTTACAGTTTAAGATCAAGATTGCCAGAATATTCTAATTTTTTGAGATAGGATATTTGAGTTTTCTTAAGCTGTAAGCCATGATCAGCAATATTAAAATAATAAAAGGCTTGCAATATTTCAGTTGATTTGTAATGAATCCAGAATGTATGACATTTTTGTTTTTTTTAATTGCATTACACAAAGTAAAGGACTTTATCACAATATTCAAATTTTCTGAGACAGTCCTGTAAATGTTCAGGAAAACAAAGACAAGAACCAACGATAAACAACGATGATCTCAGTGACAGGAGTTAATCTGGGGAACAGCTTAGATATAGAAATTAAAATGTGCAGCAGGTTGTGTCAGGGTGGAGGATTGGGTATAAATGTGCAGCAGGTTGTGTCAGGGTGGAGGATTGGGCGTAAATGTGTAGCAGGTTGTGTCAGGGTGGAGGATTGGGCGTAAATGTGCAGCAGGTTGTGTCAGGGTGGAGGATTGGGCGTAAATGTGCAGCAGGTTGTGTCAGGGTGGAGGATTGGGCGTAAATGTGCAGCAGGTTGTGTCAGGGTGGAGGATTGGGCGTAAATGTGCAGCAGGTTGTGTCAGGGTGGAGGATTGGGCGTAAATGTGTAGCAGGTTGTGTCAGGGTGGAGGATTGGGCGTGGGCTCATCTCTCCACCTGCCTGGCTACTTAAAGAGCAGCTGCACACCGGTAAAGGTTTCTGCTCAGAGGGACGACACGGAGCGGCGGAGTGTACGGATACACGATACACGTTGCGCTTTATGTAAATAAAGATTGAGAATTTCTTCACAAAACCCTGTGTCCTCTTTCCCTGTCGGTTGACCCCCAGTAGCACGAGCTTGCTACAGTGGCGCCCAACTTGGGGACGACAGGATGACAGAGCATCTCTGAATGCACAACACCGGATCCTGCAGTGTGGGAGTGAGAGGGGCAGGGTAACGGCCCGGTCAGGGTAACGGCCCTGTCAGGGAGGCGAGAGGCGAGAGAACTGAAACCAGGACTAGTAGACCTGAAACCAGGACTAGTAGAGCTGAAACCAGGACTAGTAGAACTGAAACCAGGACTAGTAGTACTGAAACCAGGACTAGTGGACCTGAAACCAGGACTAGTAGAACTGAAACCAGGACTAGTAGAACTGAAACCAGGACTAGTAACTGAAACCAGGACTAGTAGACCTGAAACCAGGACTAGTAAACTGAAACCAGGACTAGTAACTGAAACCATGACTAGTAGAACTGAAACCAGGACTAGTAGAACTGAAACCAGGACTAGTAACTGAAACCAGGACTAGTAGAACTGAAACCAGGACTAGTAGAACTGAAACCAGGACTAGTAACTGAAACCAGGACTAGTAGAACTGAA
The DNA here is from genome assembly GCF_033807715.1 of Cololabis saira. Taxonomy (NCBI): domain Eukaryota; kingdom Metazoa; phylum Chordata; class Actinopteri; order Beloniformes; family Belonidae; genus Cololabis; species Cololabis saira. The sequence continues at coordinate 51,259,493 of NC_084589.1, forward strand.
ACCAGGACTAGTAACTGAAACCAGGACTAGTAACTGAAACCAGGACTAGTAGAACTGAAACCAGGACTAGTAACTGAAACCAGGACTAGTAGAACTGAAACCAGGACTAGTAGAACTGAAACCAGGACTAGTAACTGAAACTAGGACTAGTAGATCTGAAACCAGGACTAGTAACTGAAACCAGGACTAGTAACTGAAACCAGGACTAGTAGACCTGAAACCAGGACTAGTAACTGAAACCAGGACTAGTAGACCTGAAACCAGGACTAGTAGACCTGAAACCAGGACTAGTAGAACTGAAACCAGGACTAGTAACTGAAACCAGGACTAGTAGACCTGAAACCAGGACTAGTAAAACTGAAACCAGGACTAGTAAAACTGAAACCAGGACTAGTAGACCTGAAACCAGGACTAGTGGACTTGAAATCAGGACTAGTGGACCTGAAACCAGGACTAGTAGATCTGAAACCAGGACTAGTAAAACTGAAACCAGGACTAGTAAACCTGAAACCAGGACTAGTGGACTTGAAATCAGGACTAGTGGACCTGAAACCAGGACTAGTGGACTTGAAATCAGGACTAGTAGAGCTGAAACCAGGACTAGTAGACCTGAAACCAGGACTAGTAGAACTGAAACCAGGACTAGTAGACCTGAAACCAGGACTAGTAACTGAAACCAGGACTAGTAGAACTGAAACCAGGACTAGTAACTGAAACCAGGACTAGTAACTGAAACCAGGACTAGTAGAACTGAAACCAGGACTAGTAGAACTGAAACCAGGACTAGTAGACCTGAAACCAGGACTAGTAACTGAAACCAGGACTAGTAGAACTGAAACCAGGACTAGTAGACCTGAAACCAGGACTAGTAGAACTGAAACCAGGACTAGTAACTGAAACCAGGACTAGTAGAACTGAAACCAGGACTAGTAGATCTGAAACCAGGACTGGTAACTGAAACCAGGACTAGTAGAACTGGAACCAGGACTAGTAGAACTGAAACCAGGACTAGTAACTGTAACCAGGACTAGTAGACCTGAAACCAGGAATAGTAGACCTGATACCAGGACTAGTGGACCTGAAACCAGGACTAGTAGAACTGAAACCAGGACTAGTAGAACTGAAACCAGGACTAGTAGAACTGAAACCAGGACTAGTAACTGAAACCAGGACTAGTAGAACTGAAACCAGGACTAGTAGAACTGAAACCAGGACTAGTAGAACTGAAACCAGGACTAGTAGAACTGAAACCAGGACTAGTAGAACTGAAACCAGGACTAGTAGAACTGAAACCAGGACTAGTAACTGAAACCAGGACTAGTAGAACTGAAACCAGGACTAGTAACTGAAACCAGGACTAGTAACTGAAACCAGGACTAGTAACTGAAACCAGGACTAGTAGAACTGAAACCAGGACTAGTCCAACCTGAAACCAGGATTAGTAACTGAAACCAGGACTAGTAGACCTGAAACCAGGACTAGTAACTGAAACCAGGACTAGTAACTGAAACCAGGACTAGTAGACCTGAAACCAGGACTAGTAGACCTGAAACCAGGACTAGTAGAACTGAAACCAGGACTAGTAGAACTGAAACCAGGACTAGTAACTGAAACCAGGACTAGTAACTGAAACCAGGACTAGTAGAACTGAAACCAGGACTAGTAGAGCTGAAACCAGGACTAGTAGACCTGAAACCAGGACTAGTAGAACTGAAACCAGGACTAGTAGACCTGAAACCAGGACTAGTAGACCTGAAACCAGGACTAGTAGAACTGAAACCAGGAATAGTAGACCTGATACCAGGACTAGTGGACCTGAAACCAGGACTAGTAGAACTGAAACCAGGACTAGTGGACCTGAAACCAGGACTAGACTGCAAAAACTCAAAATCTTAACAAGAATATGTCTTATTTCTAGGTAAAAGTCTTATTTTTAGTCAAAAAATCTCATTACACTTAAAACAAGAGTCATTACCAGAAAAATAACTTAATTTTTACCTGTTTCAAGTAAATTTTCACTTGAAATAAGTAGAAAAATCTGCCAGTTTTCTCTTTTCTCTCTTTTCATTATATATTTGCTATTTGTATTGCATTGCACCAATCACCACAACAAATTCCTTGTGTGTGTTTAACAAACTTGGCAATAAACCTTTTTCTGATTCTGATTCTGTGGGACAAGATTTATCTTCTCATTACAAGCAAAAAAAATCTTGTTCCACCGGCAGATTTTTCTACTTATTTTAAGTGAAAATCTACTTGAAACAGGTGAAAATTGTTGCTTTCTTCCAGTGATGAGTCTTGTTTTTAGTGTAATGAGATTTTTTTGACTAAAAATGAGACATTTTAACTAGAAATAAGAGAAATATTCTTGTTAAGATTTTGAGTTTTTGCAGTGTAGTGGACCTAAAACCAGGGCTAGTGGACTTGAAACCTTGACTAGTGGAGTGTTTTGGTTTTGGAGGTTCTGGTAAAGCGACTGCAGAGCTGCAGCAGCAGAATCAGCATCATCTCCATCATTTCCTCACACTTTCTTCTTCTTTTCCTGCAGATTTCAGTTTGATTTCAACACCCCGAAGCCGGTTAAACCCACAGCATCATTTCACATTAAAAAAACACCCAAAACACCAATAAAAAGGTCATTTTTCTGGGTTTTTTGTTTGTCCCTGCTGCTCCGGCCGCTGCTACAGACATGACGTCACCTCATTCCCGCAGACACGGTGCGTGGGAGACGCGTGAACGCGCGCGGGGGACGCGTGAACGCGCGCGGGAGACGCGTGAACGCCCAGTTTCACCGCGTCCGTGGGTTTAAACCGCTATCACAGTCACAACACACAGGAAAACTCAATAACTCACACATATTTAAAGTTTCTTTGGAAAAAAAAGGGCAGGAGCACTGATTACTTTGCACATTTGACAATTCTACAGCCATAAAATCTAAATAAATCCAGGCGGCCTGAATATAATGACAGTAGTAAAAGGGGGTTTTAAACACCAACGTTTTCACATTTATATCACCGCATTTCGAAGATTTTTTTAAAGGTATTAAGGGTCACGTGACGCGTTTTGTCCTTTGTGTCGTCATTAAAAACCATTAACAGGTGAGATTTAGCAGTTTTTTAATTTCCCCCTTTTTACAGGTCGTAAACATCCGCATTTTTAGGTTATATTAAAGGAAACAAGGAGAAAATAGATTAATATAAGATTTAAGATCATAATTATAAGAGAAGATTAGTAAAAAAGAGGATGTTTCGGCCTGTGATAATCAGGCTTGAGATTTTTCATCAGATTTCAGTTATTTCCCCCTTTTTCGGGTTGTAAAATCTGCAATTTGAGTTTATATTCAAGTAAACAAGGAGAAAAGAGCTTAATTTAAGATTTTAAATCCTAATAATAGGCAAAGATTAGTAAAAAAGAGGATGTTTAGGCCTGGGATCATCAGGCATCATATTTTTCATCAGATTTTTGTTATTTCCCACTTTTTCATGTTGTAAAATCTGTAATTTGAGTTTATATTCAAATAAACGAGGAGAAAATAGATTAATTTAAGATTTAAAACCATAACAATAAGAGAATATTGTAAAAAACAGGATGTTTAGGCCTGATCACCCCCTGTTTTCCAGGGGAGGATAAAGACCGGCCCGGGATGAGACCGGGCCCCCGGGAGCGGCTCTCTGGACCGGGTCGGTTTCCCGGGCCGGACCGGGCCAGAACTCACCATAACTGGGTCCCAGCTCGATCATGTCCGCCATTTTGAGGTTCTGGGCGGGTTTGCGGGTCCGGATCTGCAGGACGGGAGCGCGCACGGGTGTGGGTGCCGGTACCGACCCGGTCCTTCCTTCACGCCCGGCGGAGCGGGGTCACCTGGGAACCGAACTGGGCCGATGGTCCGGGAGGAAACACCTTCATGCGTCCGGGGCCGGGGCTGCGCGGGTCCGTGTGGCGCGGGGGCGCGCAGGGATGATGATGATGATAATGATGCTGCGCTCGCGAGGAGGAGGAGGATGCTGCGCGAGCGCGCGGGGATGCAGGGAGTCTGCGCAGAAGAGACGGACGAAGATCGTCCCGAGCAGGAGATGAATCACTAAACCTGCATCATGATGCGGTTCCGGAAGATTCTCTGGTGATGAAGATGGACAGAACAAAGATACAATAAATAATATATACGTATATTTTTACATTTTGAACAATATCCTCATAGCTTTTTAGAGTAAGGTAAGGACTAAGAGAGTAAACCAAAGTTCAAAGTTAAAAAAGGTCCACATGGTCAGATAAAAACATCATGGAAACAAAAAATAATAATACAAATATATATATATATATATATATATATATATATATATATATATATATATATATATATATATATATATATATATATATATATATATAAAAAAATATAATATAATTAATTTTTTATATATATGCTACACACACACACACCCACATATATATATATATATATATATATATATATATATATATATATATATATATATATATATATATATATATATATATATATATATATATATATATATATAAAAAATATAATAATAATAATAATAATAATAATAATAATAATAATAATAAAATAATATAACATCCTTTCATTCATTCATTCATTCATTCATTCATTCATTCATTCATTCATTCTTACTCCATTTATCCATCAATTCATCCATCCATCCATTTATCCATTCATCAATCCATCCATCCATCCATCAATCCATTCATTCATTCATTCATTCATTCATTCATTCATTCATTCATTCATTCATTCATTCATTCATTCATTCATTCATCAATCCATTCATTCATTCATTCATTCATTCATTCATTCATTCATTCATTCATTCATTCATTCATCCATCCATCCATCCATCCATCCATCCTTCAATTTCCGGTTCTCCTGCATCTGTAATACCCCGATCTCCCACTAGGTGGCACCACAATAGCGCGAATTCTGGGAAAATATCCTCCAAAATAATTAGTTTATGGGGGTTAATAGTTTATTTGGTAATTTTGTAATATAATTTTAACTAATTAATTAAAATAATCATTAATGAATAAGTAATCAAATCACAGTTGTTATTTATGTCCATGTTGAAGAATCTATGGAAAGCTTAAACAGTCAAAATTAATTAAATAAATAATTAATTAAATCATTGAATAAATATACAATGAAATAAATAAAATTGGAAATACATAAATATATAATGTATTTAATATACAATAATCAAGTGTATCATTATGTAATTAAATGGTGAATATATTTCATTGGATGTACATTAGTCGAAGTGACAGTTTAAATAAATTCATGATGTGCTTCAGCCAATGCAGGAACCATGAAATAATTAAATATGTAATGAAATAATTAAATATATATCCAATGAAATATTCAACATTTAATTATTTATTTGTATATTAAATAAATTATACATTTATGTATTTCCAATTTTATTTATTTCATTGTACATGTATTTAATGATTGAATTAATTAATCATGTATTTGATTTTGGCTGTTTCAGCATTCCATAGATTTAGTTATTTAATGACACATTTCATTATTTATTTGTATATTAAACAAATTATACATTTAGGTACATAAGCTTATATTCTGACACTTCACAGTATTTAAGTTTGTCTACACTAGAAAAACCCACTCAAACTATATCAAATGGTCCATTCCTCCCAAAGTCAAGGAAACTCATTTTAAATTGATCAATAAAATTAATCCAGCAGCTGAATTTTTGAGACAAAGATTTAAATTTGAAGTTGACCCCTGTGCTTTCTGTAATGAATCTGAAGAATCACTTGTTTTTATTGTGTCCTGTCTCACAAACCTTTTGGCGTGAAATTAGAAATTGGCTATATTTAAAAATGAACGACATCCCAAAATTAGAAATCGCTCATATTATTTTTTACATAGATACAATTGACAAATCAGTCTATCTCTTGATTAATGTCATTCCCTTACTGGCTAAATATCATATGCACTGTTGTAAGTGGAGAGAAATGAAGCCCTCTTTCCAATGTTTTTTAAATGATTTCAGTTTTTTTTGTCTATATAATAAAATTAAGTCAAATAACTCTTTGAAAATCTTTTATTTTAATCTCTTTCTGAAATGTCGATGCTATTTGCCCTAAAATGCCTCACTGTTCCCCGCTTGGTTTTCAGAAACCCAAAGAGAGTGAAACATCATCACATCATCCTGCTCTCGTCACTGGTCCTCGCGAGAGCAGAGACCCCGCCCCGTTTGTGACGTCACCACAGAATGAGATAATAACAGGAAGTGCACTAATAAGTCCATAAACGGGATTTATATGTCTAATAAAATCAGAGAGACAAAGACGTTTAAGGACACCTGAAAAGGTGGAAAAAGTCCCGAGATTTGTGTTATAACTATGAGGCTACGTCACATTAAAGCTGCTTCTGAGGTTCTTTAATGATGTCATTTATGTTTTTATCATAAATTATTTACACCACCACTTCAGTCAGGCATAAAAACCCCATAATAACTCACAGTATTCACGGTGATCCTTTACTTCAACATTTTTATTATTTATAGTTTAGCATTTCTGCTGCACAATTATCATTATGTGTGTATAGGATGTAAATATGTGTAAATATTTTTATTTTTATTCGTTTTTCATTTTTATTCTTTATTTCATTCATTAGAAGAAAAACAAAACAGTTCAATATAATTACAACAAATCTTTTTCGTTGAATGAAAGGGAACAGAAAGAAGACTAGGATTATTTTATCCGTCCCTTTTTCCTAAGAAATCAAATTTCAATTAATGTAATAATAAAAAATAAAAAATTACGCAATAAAAAACACTTTCCAATAAACGTAATAAAAAAACAAAAACAAAACCAAAACTACAACAAAGTTATAAAATAACACAAAATAGCTGTCGTCAAACACAGATAGCCGTATTCTCTTTTGATTCAAAGAAAAAAAAATATGACAATGGTGCTAAAAAGAGAGAGAGAAAACAAAGAAAACCCACCTAACTTAACAATTATATTTCTTCATCAAACTGTCTTTTATTATTCTTTTAAATGTAATGCTTGATTTGCATTCTTTGTCTTCTGTATCCAGATTGTTCCATAAACTGATACCTTTTACAGAAACACAACGTTTCATTAATTTAATTTAATTTTTTATTACTTTTCTACTTGTATATTTAGGTTTATGTGGAGCTATTCTTTTGTTTCCGTATGTTCAGTCCAGGGATCAATAAAGTTGATCTTTATCTTCTGGATTATTTCCAGCTGTTATTGTTATCGAGGATCTTTGACCCTTTTTTATTCGTTCAGACTCCTGGGCTGAAGCCGAGCAGAGAGATAGGCTGCAGTTCCTCTGCTGACCAGTAGGGGGCGGAGGAGCTGCAGGTTTACAATCTAAAACAGTTCAATTCATTCATCCATTTATTCATCCATTTATCCATTCATCCATCCATCCATCCATCCATCCATCCATCCATCCATCCATCCATCCATCCATCCATCAAATTAAACATCCATCCATCCATCCATCCATCCATCATCCATCCATCCATCCATCCATCAAATTAAACATCCATCCATCCATCCATCATCCATCCATCATCCATCCATCCATCATCCATCCATCATCCATCCATCCATCCATCCATCCATCCATCCATCCATCCATCCATCCATCCATCCATCATCCATCCATTCATCCATCCATCCATCATCCATCCATCCATCCATCCATCCATCCATCCATCCATCCATCAAATTAAACATCCATCCATCCATCCATCATCCATCCATCATCCATCCATCCATCATCCATCCATCATCCATCCATCCATCCATCCATCCATCCATCCATCCATCCATCCATCATCCATCCATCCATCCATCCATCATCCATCCATCATCCATCCATCCATCATCCATCCATCCATCCATCCATCCATCCATCCATCCATCCATCCATCCATCCATCATCCATCCATCCATCCATCCATCCATCCATCCATCCATCCATCCATCCATCCATCCATCATCCATCCATCCATCATCCATCCATCCATCCATCCATCCATCCATCCATCATCCATCCATCCATCATCCATCCATCCATCCATCCATCCATCCATCATCCATCCATCCATCCATCCATCCATCCATCCATCATCCATCCATCCATCCATCCATCCATCCATCCATCCATCCATCCATCCATCCATCCATCCATCATCCATCCATCCATCCATCCATCCATCCATCATCCATCCATCCATCCATCCATCCATCCATCCATCCATCCATCCATCCATCCATCCATCCATCCATCATCCATCCATCCATCATCCATCCATCCATCCATCCATCCATCCATCATCCATCCATCCATCCATCCATCCATCCATCATCCATCCATCCATCCATCCATCCATCATCCATCCATCCATCCATCCATCCATCCATCCATCCATCCATCCATCCATCCATCCATCCATCATCCATCCATCCATCCATCCATCCATCCATCCATCCATCCATCCATCCATCATCCATCCATCATCCATCCATCCATCCATCCATCATCCATCCATCATCCATCCATCCATCCATCCATCATCCATCCATCCAACCATGAATAAGACCAAAAATAAACTATCTTTCTTGCAAAATATAATTCTTGGATTATTTTAATTTGTCACGAGTAACGAGGTGGCAAATGTCAAAGTAATGAAATAAGGTACATTTTTGAACTTTTAAATGTAGTGAAGTAAAAGTAAAAATCCTGATAAAAAAAACCTGCAAAAACTCAAAATCTAACCAGGAATATTTGTCTTATTTCCCGTTAAAATGTCTAATTTTTAGTCAAAAAATCTCATTACACTTAAAACCAGAGTTATCACTATAGAAATAACTTATTTGACCATTTTTACCTGTTTCAAGTACCTTTTCACTTGAAATAAGTAGAAAAATCTGCCAGTGGGACAAGATTCATCTTCTTATTACAAGCAAAAAAATCTTGTTCCACTGGCAGATTTTTCTACTTATTTTAAGTGAAAATCTATTTGAAACAGGTGAAAATTGTTGTTTTTTCCAGTGATGAGTTTTGTTTTAAGTGTAATGAGATTTTTTGGACTAAAAATGAGAAATGTTAACTGGAAATAATACAAATATTCTTGGTAAGATTTTGGGTTTTTGCAGTGAACTTGGTTACTATACTCCTCTGGTCCTCAGTAAAGACTACACCTCATCTCCGATCAGCGTGACCAGGTCAAGGTAGCGGTGGTGAGATAAAGGCCCAGTCCCAATCCCCCCCTAGTCCTACTTTTCAACTCTACCCCTACATTTTGCGCGTTCCGGTGAGGGTAGTGGTGTCCCAATTCCTCTTTGCATGTAGGGCTAGTGGACATAACGAGGGGTAGTGTGTATGAATCTAGCCCTTCACAGCGAGGGATTTCAGATGCTGACTTACTGACCTAGGGCTAGAGAAAATTCCCAGAATGCTTTTCGTCGACATTTGCGGACTGAATCGAAATGAATTGAAACGAAAAAACATGGCGGACATTTCTTATTTTTTAGTGAATAAAATCAATATTTTGAGTTAGTTTCCGCATTAAAATGCGTTTTGATTAAATTTCTAGCGAGAAATATATATTTTACTTTCATAATATTCACTCAGTGAATGTACATAATCACTCGCTTGCTCGTTGTTGAGAAGATCTCGCCAGAATAAAGGCTGATTTATGGTTCCGCGTTACACCAACGCAGAGCCTACGGCGTAGGTTACGCGGCGACGCGCACCCTACGGAACCATAAATCGCCGGCGGCTCTTCTCATCCCGAAAACATCGGAGCAAATTTCTTAACAGGCGTTATTTGGATAAACTGAGCCCTGGTTGGGGATCTTAACGGTTACTTTTACGCCTGAAAAAATATTCAAACTTAATAAAGTGGCATATTAACAGCGCTACAGCGGAAATTAAAACAGCTTTTAGCTCTCAGCTTCCTGATATTGTGTGACGTTTGTGCAAACGTAACTACGCAGTCGCTTACGTACCCAAACGTAAACCATGCAGTGACGTAGCAAGCAACATTTAGGGGTGGTGCTGAAAAGTAGGAGTAGTGGGAGTATTGGGACTGGACCCTGGGAAGATTACAAGTGCCCTCACATTTGTGGCTTCTTTTTTAGGGGTAGTGGTAGTGAGGGAGGGCTAGTGGTAGAAAGTATGGGGTGTATTGGGATTGGCCCAAAGGGGAGTCCTGGACGGATGTGCGTGTGTATATAAGTAAGGGATAATGTCCTTCGAGGTTGACATTATCATAAATATATGGGCGTGAATCGGTTTGCCTATGCGAAGTACATATATTTATAATAATGTCCACCTCGTCGGTCATTTTCCCTCTTATACCACAATATATCTCTTTCAAATGTGACACCCAGATGAGCGATCAGTGACAAGAACTCAGCTGGTTTACGGGAAGATGGTCTGTGGGAATTCCCATGAGGAATATCAGATTAGATAACAAAGCTGTGTCAGGACTCTTAAACAGACCATTAAACAGGTGCGGTCAAAACAGGGGTGTGCTGAACAGTAAAAGAGTCTTCTTTGATCCTCGCAGCTTCTCAGAATCAGAATCAGAATCATGTTTATGTGGCCAAGTCAGGTCGAACAAGACAGGGGATTTGACTCGGTTATTTTTGCTCACTGTACAGTAAATAGACAAATGGCAGCTCTTATTAACATATGTACAATTTAAAAAGAGTGAAAGGTGCAGCAGTATGAGGTAAAGAGGTGCATTGTTACAGCATATGATAGTGTTATTATAATTACTGTTATTAGGGCCACGCCTATTAATGCAAACCATGAAATATCACATTTGTCACTGACAGAGTGAAGGCCCAATTGTATCTGTAGGAGTTTTTTTTCCCTTCTTCCAACGCACGTTTTTCCCCCTAAACGTGCCCCAAAAGTCACCAAATTTTGCACCAAGCCAGACCTGGTGATAAATGTGATATTTAATGGTTTGCATTAATGGGTGTGTCCTAACGGCTCAACAGCGCCCCCTAGAAAACTTTGTGCCTCAAGCCCCACAATACGGTTTGACGTACATGCACGAAAATCAGTACACACCTGTATCATGTAGGAACTTAAAGAAAAGTCTCTTGGCACCATGGCCCAAACCCAACAGGAAGTCGGCCATTTTGAATTAATCATGTAATTTTGGCGCAATTTATGCCATTGTCGTACTTTAACAAACTCCTCCTAGCAGGATCGTCCGTTCGACATCAAACTCGCTCAGGAGACACAAAAGACATTAGCCATGAAAAGTTATCAAAATCGTGAGTTTTCGTGAAATGGCGTGGTTGTTGCCCAGAGGATTCAACGTTTCTCGGAGCGAATCATTTGCATTCGTTGCCTGAATGTTTGCTCTGTAGCGAGAAGTTGTTCATTTACAAAAAGAGTAATGTGGAAAGACATTAGCAGCTGCATTTGCACCCGAGTAGCCAGTTATAACTAATATAGAAACATGTGTCGCCTTCATTGTAAGGCTTATACAAGACTTTTCATTTTTTGCGGCTCCAGACACATTTGTTTTTTTGTGTGTGTTTTTGGTTCAATACATTTCAACATTTTGGGTTGCCGACCTCTGGTCTAGTCAGACCTGTGAAGACACTGTTGCAGTAATCAAGTCCATTGAAGATAAACACATGGATGAATTTCTCCAACTCCTGCTGAGACTTTAGTCCTTTGATCCTCAGGGAATTCCAGAGTTTTTCTGGTACTTTTCCCTCGACTGGCTTTCACTTTCACGTTGCATTATTTGATTTTGACCGAATTAATCAATCACAGACCAGATAACACGTCATGCGTGAACACTATAAAACAAACATTCAGAAATAATTTTGTCATCAAACTCATCGGCAACGCTTCCAAACAGGTGAGATCCTTCCTCACTTTGATTATCTGTTTCGGGAAACTTTTCACTGTTTCATTTCTTCACAGGTATACATATACATATACACACATATATATGAACATATATATAAACATATATATTGTTGTGCCACAACTTTTCTCATTCAAATTAATCAGAATGTATTTACATAAGTGTCAAGAAGATGGCAAGACGACACTTCGGATAAATTCTGATGCCTAAACTAAACATAAAGTAACATTAACTAAACTAACAGTAACACAAAACTTCAGATTCCATATGAGTTTATTTTTATTTAACCAGGAAAATCCCATTGAGATTAAAAACCTCTTTTCAAAGGGAGAGCATATTTTACATAAACATATTTAAACATTTTCAAGTAACAAACTAACATATTTGAACAATTTTTCAGATTTTTTCAGTTATCTTATTGTCTGAAAAATGGTTCAAATGTTATTTTATTGTCTGTTATTTGAAAAATGTAAAATTTGTTTTGTTGATGAGAAAATATGTTTCTATTTTTATTATTTTTGTGAGGGGGATATATATTGTTTTTCGGCACTACCTTGTTCTCTATAGCTGATATAACATGAATTACTCCTATGTGGGATCAATAAAGTTCTTATTTTTCCCATCTGAGAAAATTAAATATATAATATTTGGTGCCTAACTGTTTCCAAGTATATTAGTGCGTGTGTGAATGAATAAATGAGACGTAAAACGTACATTTCTTTGTAGAAAGGCGCTTTATGAAAATAAGTCCATTTACTTGTATTAGTTTACAGCGCAGTCTTGAACATTCAATATGGAGGAGACGTTGACGTATCACAAAATAAAATCCCAATTCGCCTGATCACATGTGGGATGTTCCAAATAGGTGTTTGATGAGCTTTTCTCAGCTTTCTTAGTATTTTTTGCAACCTTTCCCAACTTCTACTGGACGTGTTGCAGCCATGAAATTCTAAGTTAATTATTATTTGGCAAAAAACAATAAAGTTGATCAGTTTGAGCATTAAATATGTTGTCTTTATAGTGTATTCAATTGAATATGAGTTGAAAAGCATTGTCAAATCATTTTATTTTGTTTTTATTTACATTTTACACAATTTCCCAACTTCAACCGAATCCGGTTTGTATATACACACACACACACACACACACACACACACACACACACACACACACACACACACACACACACACACACACACACACACACACACACACACACACACACACACACACACACACACACACACACATATATGTATATATATATATATATATATATATATATATATATATATATATATATATATATATATATATATATATACAGGACTGTCTCAGAAACTTTGAATATTGTGATAAAGTTCTTTATTTTCTGTAATGCAATTACAAAAAACAAAAATGTCATACATTCTGGATTCATTACAAATCAACTGAAATATTGCAAGCCTTTTATTATTTTAATATTGCTGATCATGGTTAACAGCTTAAGAAAACTCAAATATCCTATCTCAAAAAATTTGAATATTCTGGGAATCTTAATCTTAAACTGTAAGCCATAATCAGCAATATTAAAATAATAAAAGGCCTGCAATATTTCAGTTGATTTGTAATGAATCCAGAATGTATGACATTTTTGTTTTTTTAATTGCATTACAGAAAATAAAGGATTTTATTACAATATTCTAATTTTCTGTTGAGTTTTTCTGGTACTTTCCTTCAACTTTCACTTTTGTTTTATGTGACTTAATCAGTTAATAACAAACCAGATAACACGGGTCATTTGAGGACACAAGTAACTCATTCTGAAACCGTTTTCTCATCAAACTAATCCGTCACGTATTCTCACGTGACAGATTACAAGCTGTCAAGCTTGTGATGAACTCTGTGAAATGTAGTTATCGAGTTAGGAAGGAAGGTTTGGGAACTTTTGGGAACAGGAACACTATTTCAACACGAGCTCAGATAACCGTTCTTCCACTTATGTCTTTTATTCATGTGGTCATGTCTGATAAAACCTTCGGCTAACATATGATGAGTTAGAAGATTCATCAAATGTTTGAACTAACGTTCTACAATTTCTGCAGCATTTTCAGCAGTTCAGTTCTCAGCATTCACACATGCATTTTTAATGGGAATGTTGTTTTTCTAGTTCAGTTTACCTTCTGGAGGCTCAGCTGATAGACTAGTGCAGCGGTCCCGCGGCTCCAGAGCCCATCGCCCTTGTGGCTCCTGGAGCTTTTTCCACAATGTTTGACCTTTTTTTTTTCTTTTTCTTTCTCTTTTTTTCCCTTTTTTTCTTCTTTTTTTCTTTTTCTTTTTTTTTTTCTTTTTTCCTCTTTTTTTTCCTTTTCTCAACATTTCCAAATTTTTTATATTTTTCTCGAAATTTTAACTTTTTTCTCGACATTTTTACTCTTTCTCAAAATTTTGACTTTTTTCTCAAAATTTTGACTTTTTTCTTGACATTTCGACTTTTTTCTCAAAATCTTGACTTTTTTCTCAACATTTCAACTTTTTTCTCGAAATTTTGACTTTTCTCGACATTTGGTCTTTTTTCTCGACATTTTGACTTTTTTTGTAGAAATTTTGACTTTTTCTCGACATTTGGTCTTTTTTCTCAAAATTTTGACTTTTTCCTCAACATTTAGACTTTTTTCTCGAAGTGTTTCGATTTTTTGCTCAACATTTCGACTTTTTTTCTCAGAATTTTGACTTTTTTCTCGACATTTTGACTTTTTTTCTCAACATTTCAACTTTTTTCTCAACATTTTGACTTTTTTCTCAACATTTTTACTTTTTTCTCGAAGTGCATAATGAAAAAAAAAATCTTCCCCCTGTTATAGCTAATATAGCTACATGCAGCATGTGTTGCCTTCATTCTAAGGCCGATACAAGACTTTTCATTTTTTGTGGCTCCAGACATATTGGTTTTTATGTGTTTTTGGTCCAATACGGATCTAAAACATTTTAGGTTGCCGACCCCTGGACAAGTGTGAACCTGAGGAGTTGATGACGCGTTCGCCACCTCGTCATCTTCTGATCAGCAGCTTTCTTTTGTTGTCGTTCTCCAGGTTGTAGTCTGCTTCCAGTTCCTGCTGATCAACCAATCATGAGCGACTTCCTGTCCTTTTGGCAAGACATAATGTGAGTGACTTCATTCATGTTTGAAAAACGTTTCCAGACGTTTTGATGTTTTTTGCTGACGTTCAGGGTGGAAGCTGAAACCTAAGTGCACAGTTTTTCTGATACACACTGAAAAAAATCAATCTAAACGCATGTAAATATAACATATTTAAATCTGTGATATTAACAATTAAAAATGAAGTTTGTTGCTTTACATGAATACATCTAGTTTTGAACTTAATCTGCATTTGTTCAAAAAACAAGACATTGTTCATTTTTTCCTTTAACCAGCAGTATTTCTGTTATCCCAGTAATCTTTTCATTCGACGATCGTTCACTTTGTGAGACAAGCGCCAAATTTTGCACAAAGTATGTTCTAGGTCTACTTTTTCAAAAAAGCCTGTTAGCCACGCAAAAAAAACAATATGGCTGCCGTTTTCCAAAATGGCTGCCACAAATGGCTGCCGTTCTTATATGTTTTTTGACCTAGAATGTGATTGGAAAATCCAATTTTGATTATTCTGACATCAGACTACAATCTTGGGACCCCCCACCCCCTCCCCCATTAGCCATGCAAATAAAACAACAATATGGCTGCCATTTTCCAAAATGGCTGCAGGCAAAAGACAGTTTATATGGTTTTTGACCTGGATTGTGATTATATAATTAGATTTTGATTGTTTTGGCATCAAATTATAGTCACCCCCCCCTCACATTTCTGTATCACATTTTTTCTAATCATTACAATTGCAGGCACACAGCTGTGTGCACTGGAGGCCAGCACGCAGCTCCCGAGGCTCCGGCCTGCAAACATGCATAAAAGAGAAAAAAGGGGGGCCGGCACAAGAAACTACAAGAACGATGGACAAAATTGATAGCTATGAGATATTTATGATAAATAAAAATGGAAATGGAGAAGAGAGGAAGGGAAGAGGAGAGGAGAAGAAGGGTGAGAGGCACCGCCCAGCGGATCATGTCGGTGCCCCCTGCAGCATAGGCCTATAGCAGCATATCTACCACCAAGCTATATTTGAGACTAACTATTATAGTCTTGTTCTATAGCTGCAACTATGACTACTGACTCTAACACACTAGAGTTTACACTACCTAGAGATTTACCAACACCAGCTAGAGGTTTACTAAACACTAACTATAGGCTTTACTAAACAGAAAGGTTTTAAGTTTAGTTTTAAAGGTGGAGGTGGTGTCAGCCTCCTTAACCCAGATTGGAAGTTGGTTCCATAGTAATGGTGCCTGATAGCAGAACGCCCGCCCTCCAAATCTACATTTAGATACTCTAGGAACTACGAGTAAACCTGCACTCTGAGAACGGAGAGCTCTGCCAGGAACATAAGGCACTATCAAATCTTGTAAATACTGCGGAGCTAAGCCGTTTTGGGCTTTATACGCAAGTAATAACATTTTTAATTTTAAATTTCATGCGGTTCAAGTAAAGTCAACTTAATTTTGATAAATAAAGTAAACTTAACACAATTAAGTTGACTGTACTTGCAAAATGTATTATTTACATACAAAAAATTAAGTGGTTTATACAAAGACTAGTCTTTCTTGATCTACATAATAATCTCATGCATTTTAAGTAGATCAAGCACTATATTTGTATCAGTGCATGAACCTGTTAGAAGTGACCTCTCTGAATTCAAACTGGGAGTTTGTGTGATTTAGATACTGTTGTCATTGCTTGGTTTTATCCAGGATTCAGGGTAAAATATTTTACTTACTTCTGAACTGACTGTTGGCTCATACTAAATTAATTCCTCCGTGTTCTTTCTCCATCAGCAAACAAGTAAATGCAATCGTTGGTATCGCCCCAAGCTCAGAAAGAGGACGGTTGATGAAGCTTGCAACGGAAAACTGTACCAATCAAACCGTCCGGAAGTGGCTCCGAGAGAATTCAGAGTCCAGCACCTTCACCAAGCTGGTGGACATGTACCTTTTCCTGAAAAAACACATTGACGAGGAAGAGAAGAAGGATCACGACAACACTGTGGACATCACCGTCGTAGCTCACGGGTACATCGGAGAGCCCATGATGCCGGCCTGCTGTTTGATGCCTCTGTCCTCCATCGTGGACGTGGTTCTCTACGCTCCCTGGAACTCTGTCGCCGGTGGGTTAGACTACGGCATCGCTACAGGGAGGATTAGACCCGAGCACAGAGTCTTTTACTGCGGCAGTAGGGACCGCTGTAAAGTTCCTGATGAAAAGCATCGACCCATGAAGCTCCCGGACCGCTGGAACTCCATGAAAAAGGCTGGAAGTCAGATGATCCCAAACATCACAATAAGTCCTCTTAAACCAGAGGATGGTGTTTGGAAGAGTGTTGAGACTTGCATAAAAAAGTACGGTCCCGTTGGAAGGAACCGCATCATCATCCCGTTCATCCTCCCCGATGGGGAGAGACCACTCGTCCCGTTCTGTGTGGTCACCCTGGCTTTGTCTCTGGTGCTCCGCAGAACCAGGTTCAAGGCCACCGTCCACCTCGACGCCTGTCTGGGAGACAGATCTACACGATCCAAGTCCGACAAAGAGCTCCTGGAGAAGCAATATGCTTACGCCGCTGATGACACAGGAATGCAGTGTTCAGAAGCAGCATATCATATATAGGGGCCCAGGGGGCCCTAGATGGGCCTAGATGGGCCCTTGTGGCTTAAACATTCCCGTTAAAACATAATTACTAAAAACAAAAAATGCCACAGATCGGACCCTCGACACACAACCAGGCGCACACGGTCAGAACCATCACATGAGGTTTCAGCACCAGGGATTCTGCCAGTCCTTATGTCAAAGCTAATTATAACCCTAATGCAGACTTTAAGGGTGCTTTCACACCTGTCCCGTTTCAAGCAGTTGTTCCGGAACAGGGAACGTTTCCCCCTAAAGATCGGATCGTTTGGTATATGTGAACACAGCAATCGCGCTCTGAAACGGTACAAAACAAGCGAGCCGAGATCCTAGGAGAGGTGGTCTCGGGCCGATTCCATTCGAGACCTGAAACGGTTAATTTTTTTTATTTGTAGTGAGAACATAATCCACACAGCAACCGATACAACTCCATTCATTGTGTATGTGCGACTGTGGTTCAAGGAGAGGAGTCTGTGCAGCCTCCACCATCTTCTCTTCTATTGGACGTGCCGAGATGTCGTCCCAGCGCGGCACAGTGAAATTAAACAATATTCAATTCGGGCAGGGTTTGCGCAGCGCAAACCCTGCGACAGGCGGCCTTTGGCCCGCCGCTGAGCTCCGCTCTGCGCCGAGCGGTCGCACATAAATGAATGGGTAAAGCCTGAGTTATGGTTCTGCGTTAAATCGACGCAGAACCTACGCCGTACCCTACGCCGTAGGCTCTGCGTTGGTGTAACGCGGAACCATAAATCAGCCAAAGCCAACGGCTGCTGTCTGCGCTGAAAGGGGCGTGTTGTTTATCCCGGGGTGCGGAAGAGGAAACTCCTTCCGCGTTCATTTGACCAATCAGAGAGCAGCTGGTTCACGCATGGCATTTGTTATCAGCTTTGAAACGGTACGGACGGTTGCCTTGTGAACACAAACCCCACAAACGAGAAACGGAACAACTGTATCGATTCAGCCCCTGAATCGGAACAAAACAAACGGGCCACAGGTGTGAAAGCACCTTAAGATAAAGGTATCAAACTGGAGATAAAAATCAAATGACATCCAGTGATGTCGGATTCAATAGGGCTTGGTCACCAAGGTGCATTCTGGGACGCGGCGGCCGTGTTGGCAGCCTTGTGAGTGTAAACCAACAGCAGTGTAGTAGCACCAAGTGAACAGACGGAACGCAAAAAAAAGATGTTAAACTGCTGGAAAGGAACTGGAATTTAAAACTGGATACCTTAAACAAGGAAGCCAGGGAGCGGTATATGGAGAAAATAATGATTATTAACGGTTTGGTCCATATGAAATCCTTACTAAAGAGTGGCGCTCCTCGTCGGAGCTGCACTCTTTAGAAGGATTTACTGCCGCAGTTCTGCACAACCCACGTCTCCGGCTACCTTGTTTAGGAGTGTTTGGCAGCTGCTTTGGTAAATGTTTGACTCGCCATGTGTTTCAATAAATTTGTATAATAGTACAACATACAGTACATGTTTTGTATCCCTCTTACTTCTCTTTTCTTTTTTTTTGACTGCTATATTATGTTGAAGAGGCTCCGAGGCGTGAGCAATATTTTTGTTTTCCTCGTGAGATAATTTTTTTCCTCTGCAGCTACAAATAAGAGTTAATATTTTTTCCTCAACAAACTAGTTTTATCTGAAGATTGGGGTTAATCGCACCACAGAGAGCTGGCCAGCAACTGCGTTTAGCTGGAGAAGTGGGGAATAAAACCCGTGTTTTGATCCGACCCGGTCTGTGTGAGTGTTTGTGGTTAACTGTGGAAGGTTATGTTTAATAATAATAATAATAATTTCAATTTATATAGCGCTTTTCACCTGAAACGACAGATCTCAGAGCGCTTTACAAAGAAGACTAAAAACAAGACTAAGAAACTAAGACAAAACCTAGCTGCTAAGATAAAAGTAAGATAAAAAGTTGTGGGCAGCAAAAAGATAAAAAAAAATAAATAAAAAAAATATTTGAATAAAAGGGGGTCAAGGAGAGTTCAGGGGAAGGCCTGCTTATAGAAGAGTGTTTTAAGGCCCGTTTTAAAGGACTCCACAGAAGGTGCATTCCTGAGGTCGTCAGGTAGAGAGTTCCATAGGCGTGGGGCGGAGGCAGAGAAGGAACGGTGTCCCATCGTCACGAGCCGTGGAGAGGGGACATGAAGGAGAGTGGCGTGGCTGGAGCGAAGGGTGCGTGCCGGTTTATGGATAGTGATTAGATCACTTAGGTAGCTGGGGCTTTTTTGATGGATGGCCTTGAAGGTCAGGAGGAGGACCTTGAACTGGATCCTGTAGTGGACCGGGAGCCAGTGGAGTTCGGCCAGAACAGGGGTTATGTGTGCTGACTTTTTGGTACCGGTGAGCAATCTTGCAGCGCTGTTTTGAACCAGTTGGAGGCAGTGGATGGATTTTGCAGGTAGACCAGAGAGAAGTGCATTGCCATAGTCAATGCGTGAAAAGATGAAGGCATTTACCAGTTTTTTTAAGTCATCTTTGGAGAGGGATGGCTTCAGTCGGGCTATATTTTTAAGGTGGAAGTAGGAGATCTTGCAGATGTGTTTTATGTGAGGTTGGAATGATAGGGAAGAGTCAAGCTTAACTCCAAGGTTGGTAACAACAGGGGAGAAGGAGATGGGCTGACCGTCGAGGGAGAGTGCAGCAGTGCTAGCATTGGCGAGTTGGTGGGAGGTACCGATCATGATGGCCTCCGTCTTGCTGCTGTTGAGTTGGAGGAAGTTGTTATTCATCCAGGAGCGGATGTCCTCCAGGCAGGTGTTGAGGGAGGAGACTGTTTTAGAGGGATTTGGATGGGTTTTGATATAGACCTGAGTGTCATCAGCGTAACAGTGGAAGTTGATTTTGTGTTGTCTGATGATGTAGCCAAGTGGGAGCAGATATATCAAAAACAGGATGGGGCCCAACACTGACCCCTGTGGCACACCACATGTCACCTCAGTGTCGTCGGACCTGGCACCTCCCAGGGAGACATGGTAGTAGCGGTTGGTCAGGTAGGAGGTGAACCACTTCAGTGCTGTGTCTGTGACCATGGTGTAGGTTTTAAGGCGCTGGAGGAGGATTTTATGGTCCACAGTATCAAAAGCAGCGCTCAGGTCTAGAAGCACTAAGATGCTGGGAGATCCAGAGTCCGCTGCCAGGAGTAGGTCGTTGGTGACCTTCACCAAGGCAGTTTCTGTGCTGTGAGCTGGTCTGAAACCAGACTGGAGGGCTTCGTAGAGGTTATTATGTGCTAGGTGTGACTGGAGTTGACAGGCTACAACTTTCTCGAGAACTTTTGAGATAAATGGGAGGTTTGAGATGGGTCTGTAATTTGACAGAACTTCTCGGTCGAGTTTTGGTTTCTTTAAGAGTGGGGTGACCGCTGCTGTTTTCAAAAGGGCAGGCACTTCTCCACTCTGCAGGGATTTATTGATAAGAGTAGTGAGAAATTGGGCCAGGGTTGGTGAGCACACTTTAAGCAAGGAAGTGGGTATAGGGTCAAGGGAGCAGCTGGTTGGCTTGGATTTGGTGATGATGTCCAGGAGTGCAGCTGGTGTAACCTCCGTGAAGCTGGACAGGGTGGAGCCACTGGTGGGCGGAGGGCAGATGGCTGGGATCCCACAAGGTGTTATGTTGGCTTTGATTTCATCCACCTTGGTCTTAAAGAAGACAGCAAAACGGTTGCACAGCTCTGGAGAGGCAGCTGAAGGGAATGAGTTGGTGGGGTTGAGCAGGCGGTTGACAGTGATGAATAAGGTTCTGGGATTATCTTCACCATTGCTGATTAAAGTTGAATAATATTTTGAGCGAGCGACTTTAAGGGCAGCGGCGTAGGCAGTTTTGTGTTCTTTGTAGGCCAGTAGATGGACAGTGAGGCCATTTTTCTTCCATAGCCTCTCCAGCTGGCGACCCTTGGTTTTCATACGGCGCAGCTCATTATTAAACCAGGGAGAGTGACGCTGGACGGTGGTTTTCTTAACCTGTTCAGGAGCATGGAAGTTGAGAGAGGAAGACAGAGTGGCGTTGTACAGTTCCATCATCTCAGTAGAGGATGAAGAGCTGAAGTCAGTTGAGAGGGTGGGCATTATGGAGTCCAGGAAAAGAGGGGTGTCCAGATTGCGCAGGTTGCGAAGTTTAAAGATTCTCTCTGTTGGCGTGGGATTGGTGGATGAAACTTCCAGAGACAGTGAGACAGCCTTGTGGTCGGAGGCTCCAAATTCAAAAATGTTAAGTTTGGAAGCTGGTACATCTCCGGTGATGATGAGGTCTAGGGTGTGGCCACGTTTGTGGGTGGAGCCCTTGACATGTTGTGTAAGGTTTAGTGAGTCCAGGTGGGACAGAAACGCAGTGGCTGAGGAGCAGTTGGGGTTATCTACATGTATGTTGAAATCACCCAGTATTACAATGTTAGAGAGAGTGGGGCAGACTGAGGTAAGGAGGTTAAAGAATTCTGGCAAAAAAGACGAGGTAACGGTGGGTTTTGGGGGCCGATAAATGAGAATGAATGTAAGAGGTTTGGGTGAGAAACATTTAAAGGCAAGACACTCAAAGGACTGGGTCTCAGGAACAGTCAGTGGTTGAAGGAGTAGTGTGTCCTTATGTAGGACAGCGATGCCACCCCAAATGCCGTGTGCACTTCCTTTTCAATGTAAGTATATCCTGGTGGAGAAGCCTCATTTAGATGGAAAAAATCACCTTCTTTATGCCAGGTTTCATTTAGAAAAATCATGTCAGTTGCATCATCAGTGATGAAGTCGTGTATCAGGGTAGCCTTATTTGATAAGGACTGGGTGTTAAAAAGTACAATTTGTACGCTTTTTGCTGTAGTGGAAACAGGGGCATCCCTAATGTTACACGGGGAATCCTTGGTTACAGCTGTGAGACAGACCGAGCGCACGCACTCAGAGCTTTGGTGATGACGTCGTGCTGCGGGTCGCTGATTGGTCCACAGGGCGGGAATGGAATTCCCGGAGTAAACAAACTTTTGCCGGCTACCTCTGTGGATATATCTGGGCCGACGGAGTAGTCCAAGTTGCTTGATGACAGGAATATAATGTCCAGAGGTGACTGCGGAGTTGATTCGGAGGAGATTTGGAATAGAATAGCCAAGCGCCATGGAGTCTAAGAATCGATGTTGCTTAGCTCAGATAGCCGCTAGCCAAACAGTACCAATCGGAAGCAAGCTGGCCGGTTGCCTAACGTCGTCAGCGAGTGGTCTCGAGCAGGGGACCCAGTGACAGAGAGCAAACAGGCAAAGGAGAGCAATCGGAACCATGCCGAGCTGTTTATGGATTCGGTGGAAGGATCCAGAGAGAGCGCGGTCCTCGGAGAGGCAAACTGACAGCTGGTGGGAGCCAGGAGCAGGTACGTGGCGCTCAGGTGATGGTGGATGATCACAGGATCAGAAGCAAAAATGAGTTAAAAACTCTAGGTTCTGGACATAAACAACTAGAACTGTTCAAACTAGCAAAAAGGCTGACTAAAGCAGTGCAAAATGGGCCAGAAAGTCAGTTCAGAATCACAAAATCACAAAATCACAGGAGGAGAAGCGGCGAACAAACAACGCCAGCGTCCTCTCCAATCCCGGAAATCAATGCTAATGTTTGGTCGTTACAGCCGCGATACAAGCGAGCCAACGACTCTTTAACTGTTTTACTCTGTTATATCAGATACTTGGCCTCCGTGGTTCTGCCTCCGAGCAGGAAACCGGTGAAAAGTTAAACCATTAGCGATCTTTTCCCCACGTCTGTTATGTGTGGAGCTGCTGCAGATACAACACAGCAACGGGTTACCATGGTTACAGAATAACGGAAAGTAACAACAGAGACGTTCTATAAACCGAGACAGCCCACTAAGGTTCGAGTTCCTGTATCTGTGTCACGTGACTGCCACGCCCCTTTAGGAGACCGGAAGTAGGTCCTGAGTCTATTGAGTCCTATGGGAAAAGTGAACGTGGGCAGAGATTATTACCAATTCCTTCTCCCCATAGTAACCTAAGTAAATATGGGACCCATTTTTCAAAAGCCACAAACCTTCTGAACATTCTGACACCAAAATGGCAATTTTCAGACCGACAAATTAGGAGAAAATGAACTTTGTTTGAGACCTGTTTCTGTCTGAGCAACACACTCTCGCGAGATTTGGCTCTCATCGTTTTCCCATCGGATAAAATGAAGTTTAAAACTAAAATAAAACTTGCTTCTTTGCTTAATAATACTGTTATTTTTATTATTTAAGTATTTTTGGAAGAAAGTTATACTGTATCTAGTGTTGTATGTTCCAAAACGATGTGGGGAGGGGGCGGCCACGCCCACTTAGGAGACAGGAAGTGTATACCATTCCATACCATTGCCAGTAACGGCAATGCGTTATCTTGTGTATAGAGGATCTTTGGTAACAATTACAAGTACCGGTAGGCTAAGACAAAACCAAGAGGGAGCTCGTCTGTACACAGTGGTCAGTGGTCTGAAGAGCAGCTAAGGTAGCTTCCAACATGGCGGCTCCGCCAAGTGATGACGTCAAGACAACCAAGCCCTATAACCCTGAGTAGCACAATTCAGACACATGTTTTCAACCTACACGACAACAGTTTACAATGTGCGACGACATGTATTTAAAACAATGACCGAGCGACACGGCGGTCAAACAGCAACAAACAATATAGGAAAGGCCATATTCAGCGTCATGGCAATGTTATCAGAAATAATTAATATTATGACAGCTTAAGATGGTTTCATCCAACGATGGGCAGAGAACCACAACAAAACATATTTACATCCGCGGGGGTAGAAAAAAGTACACATTGAATGACCCAAAATGCAAAAAACTTTTTCAAATCTGAACTATTTACAGTATGTTTGTGGCCTCATCATAGAACTATCAGCCGGTTCTTCGCCGCAAACCTTTCAATCACTTTGCTCTCATCAATGGCGATGTCCCTCTGGATTAAGAGCAAGGTGAGGTTTGATAGTCTGGCCTCATCCATGCAGCCCGGATATAATTTTTAATCAACTTCAGCTGAAACTTAGCATTAGTTTCCTGCTTTAAGGCTCTGATGCGACAACTGGCTAAAAGTAAACAGACAACATGACAGGCAGACACACAAGGGGAGAAGGGACTATTTCTTTAGTTTTTTATTTTTTAAACAACTTTATCCTTATGAACGCAAGTGTTATATAGTCCAACTTTCCTTTTGTTATTCAGCACACTTTCTTTTTTTTCTCCTTCGGCGTGGCAGTAGTGGGCCCCCTTTGCCCCCCCGCCTGCTCCGCTAGTGAGCATATAAGAAACCCTTTTTAGAAAGCCTATTATTCTTTATTTATTCTTTATTATTCTTAACACTGGATGTTTAAATTAACTGAGGTTATAATTCACGTTAAAAATTACAGTGGTGTAAGAACTGTCCCTGATTGTCTGCAGACGCTACACTTCCGGAAACAGAAATAGTTTGTATTAAGTTTGATTTCAGACGTCTTTGGACGTGTTTTTGAGTCAGCTGTTCATGGACAAACTACAATTAAAGCTGCAAGCAGTGATGAACGGTCCTCCACCCTTGTGCACGTTCAGGCTGCAGTGGAAGCTTGTACGACTTGATGTAGATTCTTCAGAACTGGACATTTAGTGGATGAAACACCCACGACTCTCTATATCAAACCATTCAAAAGTTATGGCAGAAAGTAGGAACCATCAGATATGGACCAATCGGATGAAGGGGCGGGGCTAATTATGTTCAAGGACTCAAAACCGAGTCCGATGACACCACCCACGAGTCTTTATGTCAAACCATTCAAAAGTTATGCCAGAAAATAGGAACTCAAATCAAATATGGACCAGTCAGAAGAAGTGGGGGCGCGCTTTTTGGCGTCTAGCATCGCCACGGTAACGCTTTTGACTGAGAAATATAATGCGCGTCGACGCAGGACGGAGACGCACATTTTGATGTATAACACACCTGGGTGCACGTTACGGTTCGGGCCGTATTAACTGCCGAAGGAATGGCATAAATTTCGCCAAAATTACACGATTAATGCAAAATGGCTGACTTCCTGTTGGGTTTCGGCCATGGCACCAAGAGACTTTTCTTTAAGTTGTGACATGATACAGGTGTGTAGCGATTTTCGTGCATGTACGTCAAACCGTATCGTGGGGCTTGAAGCACAAAGTTTTCTAGGGGGCGCTGTTGAGCCGTTAGGCCACGCCCATTAATGAAAACCATTAAATATCACATTTATCACCAGGCCTGACTTGGTGCAAAATTTGGTGACTTTTGGGGCACGTTTAGGGGGAAAAAAGGCCCTATTTTCATCGGAAGAAGGAAAAAAAAAAATTGAAAAACGAGAAAATAAAAATTCCTACAGATACAATAAGGCCTTCGCACTGTCAGTGCTCGGGCCAATAATAAACGTTCTCAAACATCGTTTTCTAGGTTTGGATGGTGAACAGCGACATCTGGTGGCCTACTGGAGTTACAGCAGCTTTTTCACCGTGTCGCCAATCCCAGATGTTTACCGTAAAACTCCTTAAAAGCTGAATGTTCAGAAATATATTTCAAGATATAAATTAAGTTTACTGATTACGTTTCTCTTTGTACAGCAATATAAGCAAATATCGGATAAAAATATAACACCACATGTTCATGGCTGGATTTGAATTTTCACATAAAGTGAGAGAAACACTATACAGGACTGTCTCAGAAAATTATAACATTGTTATAAAGTTCTTTATTTTCTGTAATGCAAAAATGTCATACATTCTGGATTCATTACAAATCAACTGAAATATTGTAAACTGTAAGCCATAATTAGCAATATTAAAATAATAAAAGGCTTGCAATATTTCAGTTGATTTGTAATGAATCCAGAATGTATGACATTTTTGTTTTTTCAATTGCATTACAGAAAATAAAGAACTTTATCACAATATTCTAATTTTCTGAGACAGTCCTATAATTCCCAGGCTGCAGAGGTTTACAACTTCTGAGCGGAACATTTTGTATGAAGACAGTTTCAGACTGTAATTGATTAATACTCGCAGATCAAGTATGTTTTTGTGCTGTTAGTGACGTGTAATTCTTATGAAACAAGTCTGCTGTTTACACCTCTGTAGTCCAAACTAATCATGCATCAGTCACATGTACATAGGACTCTTAGTTCTCCAGTTAACAGATCATTAACACTAATATATATTGTCTTTTGTACCTTTGACAATGCATTTGTCTCCCCTCTCTCCGTTTTTCATCTTCTCAGTGAAGAAAGGATGTATCACACAAAGTGCTTAGAAGACGTACGTCCAAAGACGTAAATGTTCATGCTTAGAGGTGCCTGTAAGATAAAAGTTCAGCCCGGACGAGATAGGATGTAATGAACAAAACCAGGTGTTCTTTCTGAGGTTCCCGCTTTAAAACCACACCTAATATGATCTCCACCACCAGGTTTATGTGAATAAACAGTTTTTTCTTTCTTTCCCGTACTGCACTTCTTTTATTTTGATTGTATGTATATACTGTTTATATTTCGTAATTATATACTTTTTACTTTTTTACTTTTTTACCCCTTTCCTGCATGTGTGTGTTAAGTGTACTGCTGCTGCACAAAGTGAGTTTCCCCATTGAGGTAGAAATAAAGGACAATCTAATCTAATCTGGTGTCTACCTAAAGGAAACAGGTGAGACTCCATCAGAAGAGTAAAATCAAGTATAAATACCATCAGATCAGAATAAATGAAGATAAACAGCAGAAGTCTGAGTAAATCTTCCACTTTTAAAGCTCAGATTTCTATAGATTCATGTATTTTAAACCAAAACGCTCTAGAAATCCGTCTAGAAAAGGGGTCGGCAACCCAAAATGTGGAAAGAGCCGTATTGGACCAAAAACACAAAGAACAAATATTTCTGGAGCTGCAAAAAAAGTCTTGTATCAGCCTTAGAATGAAGGCAACACATGCTGCATGTTTCTATATTAGTTATAACTGGGGGGATTTTTTTTTCATTATGCACGTCGAGAAAAAAGTCTAAATTTCGAGAAAAAAGTCGAAATGTTGAGAAAAAAGTCGAAATGTTGAGAAAAAGTCAAATGTCAAATGTTAAAAAAGGAAAAAGGAAGAAAAAAGACAAAAAAAGGAATAAAAAAGAAAAAAAAGAGAAAAAAAAGGAAAAAAAGAGGAAAAAAGGAAAAAGGAAAAAAAGAAGAAAAAAGGGAAAAAAAGGAAAAAAAGAAAAAAAGGAAAAAAAGGAAAAAAAGGAAAAAAAGGTCAAACATTTTTGAAAAAGCTCCAGGAGCCACTAGGGCGGCGGGTTGCCGACCCCCGGTCTCTAGAACATCTCACCATCAACTGGACTGATGTTCCAGATGTGGAACGGACGGAAGCAGAATCTGAACGGCTCGTAGATCCACATCACACTGGACAGATCATCCACTTTATATATGTTAAAGCAAGAAAAAAAACCCTTTAAACCCTTTAACATAAATATATGGACGACGTGGAGGCAAACCGGTTCACGTCCCTGCGTCGTCCATATATTTATGATAATGTAAACCTCGACACACATTGGGTTTTCTTTTCCACGTCTATGTAGGAAAGTGTATCCAAAGATCTAAAGACTAAACTGGTTTAAAGACTAAACCAGAGGAAACTACTGAAAACATGGACGTCTTTGTTGTAACATTTCGTCTCGTTTTGGTCAACGAAAATGAAGACACCTTTTTAGCAGAGTTTTTATTTTGTAATCTACATTTTAGTCTGGTTTTTATTCCTCTACGATATTGCATTATATATTTAATTATCGTTATCGTCACATGACCAATATTTTCGTTGCGTCTCCTTTACTCAGGTGATAAAGGTTCGTTGACGAAAGCAACTTTAAGAGGAAGTTAAAAGGTAAAATGCATATTTCAAGTCAATAATGATGAAATTCTGTTTTTCACGGCGGAATATGGAAATAAGGGAGAATCTTCACATTGCAGCGTAAACTGATGGTTTTACTCAAAACTAAAAGTGTCGTCACTGATGACATCACAAACTCATAAACTCAATGTGCTGGAAATAAATAAAAAATGAGGTACAAGGATATCAAAGAGCAAAATGACTGCTTTTCTGAGCATTTTGGCTGAATATAAAACTGTTTCCTCTGGTGAAAGCAGAGGATGTGAAATAGTTGCAAACCTTTTCCCTGTTCAAACCTCGGAGGTTTTGTGATGAAACTTCCTCACAAGTCGAGGGAGAAACGAAGGAAAGTCCCGCGGCTGCAGAGCCGTTTATCCACCTTGTGAACTTTGTTGAAACACAAGTGTCATGGAAAAATTCTAACATTGTATACTTTCTAACAAAAGATCAACAGCTGTTTTAATGCAACATACTAACGGGGGTTAGCTGCGAGAGGGGAACTGATAGTGGGGGTAAATGGAGGATGTGGATGCAGATGGAAGGTGTTGCTGTTATCTGTTTTGTACTGTATGCAGTGGTGGTTGGTGATAAAAAATTTTGGGGGGGCGCACTGGCGAGTGGGGATTACAACACAACTATAAACTCCATTTTTTTTTGTTATTTTTTATTACATATCACTACATATACTACATATACATGTAGCATATTTTACATAAACATATTTTACATTTTTCAAGTAAAAAAATAACATATTTGAACAATTTTTCAGTTATTATATAGAGATATTGTCTGAAAAATGGTTATTTTGTTATTTGAAAAAATTTAAATTTGTTTTGTAGATGAGAAAATATGTTTCTCTATTTTTCTTATTTTTCTGAGGGGGATATATATAGTTTTTCGGCACTACCTTGTTCTCTATAGCTGATATAAGATGAATTACTCCTATGTGGGATCAATAAAGTTCTTATTTTTGCCATCTGAGAAAATTATATATATTATATTTGGTGCCTAACTGTTTCCCAAGTATATTAGTGCGTGTGTGAATGAATAAATGAGACGTAAAACGTACATTTCTTTGTAGAAAGGTGCTTTATGAAAATAAGTCCATTTACTTGTATTAGTTTCCAGCCCAGTCTTGAACATCCAATATGGAGGAGACGTTGACGTATCAGCAGCTCCATGGGAGGAGGAGGAGACGTGGATATGGCTGTGACTCCGTTTGTAGCGAGAGACAGATACAGTCACGTCTACACTGTCAGGGGTGTGACTTTGATTGACAGCTCATGAATCAATCAGATTGGATGAAGAATGACAGAAAACAGATTGGCCACGGAGGAGAATCTTTGAGTAACCAATTAGAGACCAGCATGAAGACACATGGAAGAAAAGTTTAAGAACATACAATACACACTCATTTGGCCATTGAAACCTATGTATTTCAGTCTGCACAAAAAACAACTCTGAATAAACCCAGTATGGGAAGGCTTGAAAAATTAAGTCAGACACATTTTATGAGTGCACAGATGTGATAATTACTTTTTATTACGTAATTTATGTGTACTGTGTCTATTTTTTATTTTTTTTCTCCCTGTAATTTTAATGGGAGCGGCGCCCTAGCGCCCCCTATTGACAATCCGCCACTGACTGTTTGCCTTTCTCTAAGAGAACTAGCACCTACAGTGTGTGTCGGATGCAGGAGAGCACGATTGCACTGAATGAATACTGTTAGGTCTCCTGTCTTTCATGCAGGAGCCACAATTTCCCTTGAATGAGCATTGTTTCAGTGATCTGTCAGGTCTTACCCATTCCCGTATAAAAGAAGAAAAACAACATGTTTCCTCAGACTCGACTGTCCAGCTGCTGCACATCAACTCTCCTGATTACACATCAGTTAAAATAAACTTTGGTGATCTCGAGCTCACCAGTGTTGTAATTTAAGGATCTGGAGCCTCATTTATAAAGCTTGCATGCGCACAAAACAGGGCTTGAAAAATGCGCACGTCACCTTCTACGCAAAGGTTGGGATTAAAAAAAAAAAACTAACGGAAAAATGTGTGTATCTTTAAGCAAACTTTGATCCTAGCACACGAACATTTTGAAGACATGGGGAATTGGCGACGCAGGCGGTGAGGTGGTGAGATGAAGCCAGATTCATGTCATACTCTTAATGTCATCACATATCAGACCATTATAGATCCATGTACACCCAAGCCGGTGTTCTGCTAAGGTGTCCTACCTCGGCAGAAAATACTACTGTACCATCCCCGTTTCTTTTATCTGTTTCTTTTTTTTCAAAGGCTTTTTCATGCAAATAGAAGATTTAACAGCAGGAAGTCAGAATGTGCTTCACATAGATCCATGTGTACGACGCTTTGGCGGAAGAAAATACCCTGCGTGATCTGACGGGGTATTTTCATCTGTCAAATCATCCTACCGGCCCGGCGTGTCCTGCCGGTGTCGTGCCAAAAAGAGATTGCCTGCTAGAATCTGATTTCTCCCCTGAAAATAGGTCTTTTCACCTGCCAAAAATGGATTGAAGGCCAAATACAGTTAATGAAAAGTTGTTTCTACCTAAATATGATTTGATCTCATTCTTGAGCTTCATAATCTGAAAATCTGACGTTTCAGCGCTATCGCTCAACGGGCTGCTGTGCGCGCTCCCGCGGCCAGAAATCAGATTCTGGCAGGAAACTCACTTGTTTCTTTTTGTTAGTGATGCCTCTACTGTGACCACCAAATAATGTGGTTTTCCTGTCCTCCACCTCATCCACAACATCTCCATCTCAGTCTCTGTGAAATTCAGTGGCTCGACACGTCTCATTCATCCTGACACAGCAGAAACAGACTGCAGGTGGCGCTGCGCATGCTCAGCAGGCTCATTTATATGCAAATACAGTCATGAACTACTTTGCATTGCCCATTCATGGTAAAAGGTGGGCGTGTAGAGGGCGGGGTTTGAGGCGAATTCACGTGTGCAACCTTCCAGCTGGACTGTGATTTATAAAGAGAACATTGCGTGCAGGTGTGCGTGCACAAGGTTTTATAAATCAGGATTTTTTTGTGCACCACACAAACGCACGCCATTTTCGGTTTTTGGGCGCATGTGCACTTTTAGTATGAATCCTACACACTCTTTTATAAATGAGGCCCCTGCACTTTACTTTGTGCAGTTTATAAAATGTCCACAACACGAGTAAGAACTGCTTTATACGTATCCAGCGGTTCTGGGAGAAGTTTCTGCTGCTGGAAATCAAGGCCAGATCCAGAGGAACCAGACTAGATGTTTGTATCAGACATGACCTGCAGGAGACGTCAGAACAACCCCGTCCAGGAAGGATAGAAGGGTCCGACCCCCCTGTTGTCTCAACCAGAACATCTCACACACAACTTACAAGTGAAGGTGTTTCAGAGTATTTTATTGATCAGTGTGTTTCACTATATTGTGTTTTTTCCTCTCTGACGGTTGCGTTCAGCCGTCTGGAGCGTTTGATTTCCTGTAGAGGTAGAGGTTGCCGCTGATACACGCTTCCTCTGGCGTGGCATTGGTTTCAGCTTTCACATCCATCATGTATCCGTCCTCCTCTCTGGCGTCCACTCGGCTCCACAGCCCCTCGTCCTCCATCAGCTGCAGCTCCGTCTCCAGCTCCGTCTTGTATCTGTCTGATTCTACGCCCTTGTGGTTTCCTCTCCCGATGCAAACCAACCCTCCTGCAGAGAAACAGCAGGGCAAGTTTATACGGGATAATTCAAAGTGCTTTACATAAAAACATCTAGAAAGAGTTCAAAAGCACGATACATAATTAAAGACAGGCATCAGTTATAAAGAAAACAA
Organism: Cololabis saira; assembly: GCF_033807715.1. Taxonomy (NCBI): domain Eukaryota; kingdom Metazoa; phylum Chordata; class Actinopteri; order Beloniformes; family Belonidae; genus Cololabis; species Cololabis saira. The sequence goes on from NC_084589.1 coordinate 51,291,914, forward strand.
ATGGGATGCAAGAAATAAAGGTTGTAGTGCATTGTGGGAGATTAGTACGGAAGAGTGTTAGGGCCGTGCAGGAGAAAAAATATTTGAGGGGGGTGGGGGGATTTTTTTTTATTGTGCACAAAAAGTCAAAATGTCGAGAAAAAAGTCGAAATGTCTAGATTAATGTTGAAATACAATTTCAAGAATAAAGTCTACATTTCGTGAATAAAGTCGAAATTTTGAGATTAATGTTCAAATACAATTTCGAGAAAAAAGTCAAAATTTCGAGAATAAAGTTGAAATACATTTCAACTTTTTTCTCGAAATTTCGACTTTTTTCCTCAACATTTTTACTTTTATCTCAAGTGCATAATGAAAAAAAAATCTTCCTCTAAAATATAATTTTTATTTTTCTCCTGCCTGGCCCTAATACTCTTCGGTAGATTAGTGAAATGCAGCAGTATAAAAGGTTTTCAACCTCGATTTTTGAAGCAACTGAGAGTTTCGGCAGCCCTGATGCATTCTGGGAGTTTGTTCCACAGTTGAGGGGCGTAAAAGCTGAATGCAGTGTTTGGTTCTAACTCTGGGTATAGATAGTAGGCGTGACCCTTTCTCTTCCTTTCTCGCAGCTGGCCTTTTGTTAGTATTGCAGTTAGTATGCATTTACTGAGGCTGTTGATCTCACCCCACTATCCTGCTCTCCACAGCTGTTGACCTTTCATTATAAAGAATATCATGTTTGAATTTTTTCCATGACACGTATGAAGTCCCTGGTCTCGCTGAGGGACAGTTATTGTGGACATGGGCCTGGCCACTCCTAGCCACTCCTGGCCACTCCTAGACACTCCTGGCAACTCCTAGACACTCCTGGCAACTCCTAGACACTCCTGGCCACTCCTAGACACTCCTGGCCACTCCTAGACACTCCTGGCAACTCCTAGACAGTCCTGGCCACTCCTGGCCACTCCTAGCCACTCCTAGCCACTTCTAGCCACACCTGGCCACTCCTAGCCACTCCTGGCCATTCCTAGCCCCTCCTAGCCACTCCTGGCCAGTCCTAGACACTCCTGGCCACTACTAGCCACTCCTAGCCACTCCTGGCCACTCCTAGCCACTCCTGGCCACTCCTGGCCACTCCTAGCCACTCCTGGCCACTCCTGGCCACTCCTAGCCACTCCTAGACACTCCTGGCCACTACTAGACACTCCTGGCCACTCCTAGACACTCCTGGCAACTCCTAGACACTCCTGGCAACTCCTAGACACTCCTGGCAACTCCTAGACACTCCTGGCCACTCCTAGACACTCCTGGCCACTCCTAGCCACTCCTGGCAACTCCTAGACACTCCTGGCCACTCCTAGACACTCCTGGCCACTCCTAGACACTCCTGGCAACTCCTAGACACTCCTGGCCACTCCTGGCCACTCCTAGCCACTCCTAGCCACTTCTAGCCACACCTGGCCACTCCTAGCCACTCCTGGCCATTCCTAGCCCCTCCTAGCCACTCCTGGCCACTCCTAGACACTCCTGGCCACTACTAGCCACTCCTAGCCACTCCTGGCCACTCCTAGCCACTCCTGGCCACTCCTGGCCACTCCTAGCCACTCCTGGCCACTCCTGGCCACTCCTAGCCACTCCTAGACACTCCTGGCCACTACTAGACACTCCTGGCCACTCCTAGACACTCCTGGCAACTCCTAGACACTCCTGGCCACTCCTAGCCACTCCTGGCCACTCCTGGCCACTCCTAGACACTCCTAGACACTCCTGGCCACTCCTAGCCACTCCTGGCCACTCCTAGACACTCCTGGCAACTCCTAGACACTCCTGGCCACTCCTAGACACTCCTGGCCACTCCTGGCCACTCCTAGCCACTCCTAGACACTCCTGGCCACTCCTAGCCACTCCTGGCCACTCCTGGCCACTCCTAGCCACTCCTAGACACTCCTGGCCACTCCTAGCCACTCCTGGCCACTCCTAGACACTCCTGGCCACTCCTAGACACTCCTGGCAACTCCTAGACACTCCTGGCCACTACTAGCCACTCCTAGCCACTCCTGGCCACTCCTGGCCTCCTTGAGAGCAGTGCACTTGCCGGGCAGAACCGATTTGGTGGCAGATTTGCGTCTCCCAAGGCACAGGCCCTTCCAAAACTGCCTCTGGTCATGTAACAGATCCGTTGGAAGGAGACGGACTCAGGGGTGACACGTCACCTTTCTGCTGAAACTGTTGGTGTGCTATGGCTAAGCCATCCAAATCAGGGTTTCTTAACTTTTCTTAATTAAGTGCTAACCATCAAGCCACAATTACCTGGTTTGGCGGCCTGGCAGAGCTCCCTGACGACACTGACCGGAGCAAAACCAACGTCCAGCGCTCCGACGAGGATCACCACATCATAGGCACCTGAAACCAGGACAGTTAGTGGACGAAGAGCCGACTTTACTTGCTAGTAACATGTTCATTTATGGCCGTGGTTCTCAATCCTGGTCCTTACTATCTCTGCTCTGCATGTTTTAGATCAGGGGATACTATGGTCCTCAGGGGCTGCAGTCCTACATTTAATGGTGGTTTCCAACTTGTTACCAATGGTCTGCACAACTGTTATTGACACAGCTACTTGTATCTTTAGGTGTTTTTAGATTGGATCCCACTACTGTATTGGCCCAAATATAAGACTTCTTTTTTGCATTGAAATAAGACTGAAAAACTGGGGGTCATCTTCCATTCGGAGTCTAGACATTATTTCCAATCACAGCGCTAGATGGCGCCAGATATCTTTAAAGCCAATGCTGAACTTAACTCCCCAGGCCAAAGTGAACCCCTGTCACGAAGAATAAAAATAAAAATAGCGGTAAGAAAGAAAAGAGATAACAGAAAAAGGAGAAACGTAGCGACAATCTGGAGAACTGCCATCTGCCAAAACTAAGAGCCAATCAGCGATCTTTGGCACGGGTTTCAAAGCGTTTCTGGAGAGCCAATCAGCACATTGCATCGCCTACTGACGTCGCCGCCATATTGGATGTTCAAGACTGCGCTGTAAACTAATACAAGTAAATGGACTTATTTTCATAAAGCGCCTTTCTACAAAGAAATGTACGTTTTACGTCTCATTTATTCATTCACACACGCACTAATATACTTGGGAAACAGTTAGGCACCAAATATAATATATTTAATTTTATCAGACGGCAAAAATAAGAACTTTATTGATCCCACGTAGGAGTAATTCATGTTATATCAGCTATAGAGAACAAGGTGGTGCCGAAAAACAATATATATCCCCCCTCACAAAAATAGAGACATATTTTTTCATCAACAAAACAAATTAAAAAAAAAATTCAAATAACAAAATAACATATTTGAACCATTTTTCAGACAATAAAATGTAATGTAACGTATAAAAATGTAAAATATGCTTTGTTAATGAGATAATATGTTTCTCTATTTTTCTTATTTTTGTGCCAAAGGTCGCTGATTGGCTCTTAGTTTTGGCACGTCAAAACACTGCCATAACTCGTAGTTGTAAAAAAAGTTTGTAGCTTTTGAAAAAAAGTTTGTAGCTTTTGTAAAAAGGTTTGTAGCTTTCTATGTACAAGTACAAATATTTTTTGCAAGTACAAATATTTTTTGCACACGCACAAAATATTTCTACAAGTACAAATATTTTTTGCACACGCACAAAATATTTCTACAAGTACAAATATTTTTTTCACACGCACAAAATATTTTTTGCAAGTACAAATATTTTTTGCAAGTAAAATTATTTTTTGCACACGCAAGTACAAGTACAAAGTTTATTTACAGATACAAAATACTTATGGCATTAATTTGAGCCCATACCTTTGTTTTAAAGAAATCTAACATTGTAAAATATGCGGATGATTCTACAATTTATGCTACTGCTCCTTTAATAGGTGAATTGAATGACATATTGCAGGAGGAATTAAATGTAGTAGCTGAATGGATAAGTTATAATAAATTATTCTTAATGTTGGCAAAACAAAATTAATATAGCTAAGTATCAATTTAAACCTGATCTAATACTGACATTGAATGTTGGCAGACTAGTTTGTATATATATATATATATATATATATATATATATATATATATATATATATATATATATATATATATATATATATATATATATATATATATATATATATATATATATATATATATATATATATATATATGTATATATATATATATATATATGTATATGTGTATGTTTAAATAAATAAAGAATCTTGATGTAAACCATGCAGGGCAGGTTCCCCTGAGAACGACTCTGATTCCTGTCCCCAGATCAACAGGGCGGTGATGAGTCGTCGTACCGGTCGGGGCCGGCAGCGGTTCTGGTCCCAGCAGGGCCAGTTTCAGGTCCCGGTAGAAACCCGTCTGAGCAGCCAGTTCCAGCATGGCTTTGCTGCTGTCCACTCCCACAAAGTTCCTGAAGCCCAGCTCAAACATCTGGAACCAGACAACATATTCCTGACCTCTGGAACATTTTTAATTAGCTCAGATGAAACTACACTCGGTTCGTGGGTTTATGATTTACTAATCCGGGCTTTGATAAACTGGTAACTAATACACCGACCCAGGAACTGAATCGGCTGACTATGTAGATATGTATAAGGATATATTGAGTTATATTATACATACAGTATTTGTGTATCTATATCTCTATTAATATATATTGATTTATAGTTTGTATGTATATAATTGGAGGTAAATATATGAACCACTGTGTATATATAGCATATCTACTCTTATATAGTTATTCAAGTACCGTATTTTCTGGACTATAAGCCGCTACTTTTTTCATAGGTTTTTAACCATGCAGCTTATACAAAGGTGCGGCTATTCTGTGGATTTTTCTTCCACCGCTCGGGGCGCTCTAACCAGAATTAGAATCAAAACTAAGACAAAATAAATGCAAAGAAGAATACGCTACTTCTTCTTTAGCAGATAGAAGTAGGTAGAAGCAGATTTCAAACAGATAAATAAATACCGGTTATTTTCTCTTGGTTCTGTCCCGTTTTAATCAGCAAAGTTGCTGCCGTGTTAAAAGACACTGTTAGGAAAGGATCTATTTAGGTACAAACATGTACATCATTTACAGTTCAGAATCCTTCTGTACATGTAGTAAATATCTAATCTGACAACATAAATATCTGTGGCTAAATATCTTTTTGTTTTAAATAGAGCAGATGCGGCTTATATGCAGGTGCGGATTATAGTCCAGAAAATACGGGATATTGTTATACCATTGCCATCTATTGTTCTCTATTATATTGTAGTATTATAGTAAAGTAATGATAATGTAATACTATGCATTATAATTACTTCTATTATTAAATGCATACATAGTAGCACAACTAAATGATCGGCTTTTGTTTTTTTTTTTTTGTTTGCCTTGATTTGTTTTGATTTTGACTATATTTTTTATCATGCATGTTGGAAATAAAATCTTCAAATCAAAATCAAATCATGTTGAAGTAAGTGTTAGGTTCCTAAATCAACATAACTTAGGAAAGACACAGAGACTGTTGGATGATCTTTAAGGCGCTTCTGCAGAAGCTTTGGAGAGAAGTCTGAGGAGCTTCAGGGCAACACGGCCCTCCTCTGAGAACTCGTCAGGTCTTCTCTCAACTTGCTGCTTACAGCATGACGCTTTTTATTTGAGGAAAGAGTGACAGGAATGACCATATTTGGACTGTCAATGTATAGATAATGGACAATGAACAGATGGAGATCAGACATGGTATCAGATGAAGGTTAAAAAGGTCACACCTATGACTTTTCAGTTAATAAGCAACTTATCTGTGGTGTGCAGAGCAACAGACATCTTTAGCTTAAAGTCTTAAAAAAGCACAAAAGGTCAAAGGGGTCAAATGGGGCCCCTTCTGGACAACAGGAAGTCTTGGACAGATGTGTCCAACTGCACAATAGTCAACTGTTAACAGAGCAGACAACCCCCCTGAGTACCCTCAGGGAGTGGCCTGTCCTGTGACTTCTGTTAACAGTGATAAGGATGTGAAAACCCCAGCAGTCAGCTTCTCTGAGCTGACCTAATTCTGATTCTGATTCTTCATAGTTTCATAAAGACAAATTAATCAAAAAGGTTGATTAACCTCACAGTAAGAAGGACACCTCCCACATCACGTCATAGAGAAGTTTCCAGCTCACCCCCTTAGCGACCAGTCCGGACCCACAGGCCACGTCCAGGACCTGGACCTGCTCTGGAACCCCCGAGAAGTTGGACTTCAGGAAGTTTATCGTCATCTGTGGCGCGCGGTATTTCAACACCATCAAATCCTGTTCAAATTTAGAAAGTTTAAATGAAATTGTAATTGTTCAGTCTTGTAGAAAAGTCATAAAATCTCACCGTCTCACCAAGATCCAGACCTGCAGGTCCTCTACAGACCACTAGGGTCCAGATCCAGACCTGCAGGTCCTCTACAGACCACTAGGGTCCAGGTCCAGACCTGCAGGTCCTCTACAGACCACTAGGGTCCAGATCCAGACCTGCAGGTCCTCTACAGACCACTAGGGTCCAGATCCAGACCTGCAGGTCCTCTACAGACCACTAGGGTCCAGATCCAGACCTGCAGGTCCTCTACAGACCACTAGGGTCCAGATCCAGACCTGCAGGTCCTCTACAGACCACTAGAGACCAGATCCAGACCTGCAGGACTCACCTGCTCGTACATGCCGGCCCAGCTGTCGTAGAAGGTCCTGGTTTTCCTGGAGTCCTCGCTGCTGCTGGACTGGAGAAGTCCCTTGATGGAGTCCAGGTTTCTGGACATGATGAAGACCTGGACCTCAGAGCTCAGAGCTCAGACCTCAGACCCCAGACCTCAGACCTCAGAGCTCAGACCTCAGACCTCAGACCTCAGACCTCAGACCTCAGAGCTCAGACCTCAGACCTCAGACCTCAGACCTCAGAGCTCAGACCTCAGAGCTCAGACCTCAGACCTCAGACCTCAGACCTCAGACCTCAGAGCTCAGACCTCAGAGCTCAGACCTCAGAGCTCAGACCTCAGACCTCAGAGCTGGACCTCAGACCTCAGACCTCAGACCTCAGACCTCAGACCTCAGACCTCAGACCTCAGACCTCAGAGCTCAGAGCTCAGACCTCAGACCTCAGACCTCAGACCTCAGACCTGCAGGTAGAACCAGATCAGAGAAGCTGAGACTAACTCTCAAAATCCTCCCACGATGCATTTCACTCACAAACTGCTTTTTCTGGTTCTGCTTGACATTTTTTGTCAAGCAGAACATTTACATTCCTTTGCTAACGGTGCATAGAAATCTATTCAACTCAATTAAATGTTATTCGTATAGCGTCTAATACAACAGATGTTGTCTCTAGACGCTTTCCAGAGACCCAGAACATGAACATAAACCCCCGAGCAATTATTACATAAACAATGGCAGGTAAAAACTCCCCTAGGTTATTAGAAACTCCCAGAAACAGTCAAAAGAAGATCGGTGATGCAGCGTTTGTCAACTACGCCCCAAAATTATGGAACACACTGCCCAAAAACATCAGGGAAGCCGAGTCAGTAGATATTTTCAAAAGACAACTTATCTCTTTACTCAAGCATTTAAACATTAGCTGCCACTTTCCTCTTATCTACCGTATGTATCATTGATTTTTACTTTCTGCATTACTTTTATACTTTTAAATGTTTTTATATGATCATTTTTATCTTGTACTCTTATTTGTTGATATTTTTATCTTTTTATTTTTCATATGCCTACGACTCATGCAGCATTTTTACCTTTTTATATTCATATATTCAATTTTATATTCCTTCTTATACTATCCTATCTTAGTAGTTGTTCTGTGGAGGAATTTGGAACTGAATTTTGTGAGGGTTATGTTTTATATCACTGCACTTAAATATTTGTGTTTTTTGTTTTATTTGCTGTTATTGTTTCTTATTTGTACTGATACTGTAAAGCACCTTGAGCTGCGACTTTCGTCTGAAAGGTACTATATAAATAAAGTTTATTATTATTATTAGTGGGATAAAAACCTTAAGCCAAACAGTGGCAAGAAAAACTCCCCTTTAGGAGGAAGAAACCTGGACCAGGACCTGGACCATAAGGGGGGACCCTCCTGCCGAGGGCCAGACTGGGGGGTCAGGGACGGCAGCAGCACAGCAGGCAGGTGGAAGCAACAGCGGGATGACCAGAGGGGGGAGGGGGGCACCGCAAATCTCCACTGGTTAATGGGAGTTAAAGAGAAAGATTACTTTATTCTTTATTAATATTTTTTAAGAAATGTATCCGTATCAAAAACCCTGCAAGTTCTATACAAAAAATGATGTCACAGTTCAGAAAATCAGAGCTACGGCCCAAGACATGATCTCAGAGGGAACTTTTACCGCCAAAATTAAAGACAAACTCTGGTAAAAGAACGGTGATGTACAGATACATTACTTACAATATTAATAAATATTTGTTCTATATTCATAAAGAATAAAGTCATCTTTATTCTGTCTGCATGGAACCCACTTCCCAAACTCTTTAAGCAAACTATTAACATAAAAGAATTCAAATTGTTAGTAAAGAAACATCTCTTGAATAGATATATGTAAAACTTATTTAATTATTATTAAATAAATACAAAAATGAATTATGTAGATAGTATATGGGTATGTGTGACACACATCCAGGCCAAAGCAATGCACAACTTTATCTACTGAAACATGAGGCTAAAAAAACCTCTTTCTTTTGCTTTTAATTTGTTGTTGTAATGTACTGTGTATGTATATATATGTATGTCTCGTACCCCAGGAAGAATACAGGACTGTCTCAGAAAATTACAATATTGTGATTTTCTGTAATGCAATTAAAAAAACAAAAATGTCATCCATTCTGGATTCATTACAAATCAACTGAGATATTGCAAGCCTTTTTTTATTTTAATATTGCTGATTATGGCTTACAGCTTAAGAAAACTCAAATATCCTATCTCAAATCACTCATTCATTCATTATTCATTACCTGCAGTTGTTCCAAAACACAGTTTAGATTAGTTTTATCTCTGGAACATCTGCTGGTGTCGGCGTTTCCCTCCTGCGTTTGGTCGTGTCCTCCAACGTTTAAAATTTTTTCTTGTCTTCTTTATTTGTGTGTGTGTGTGTGTGTGTGTGTGTGTGTGTGTGTGTGTGTGTGTGTGTGCGTGCGTGCGTGCGTGCGTGCGTGCGTGCGCGCGCGCGCGCGCGTGTGTGTGTGTGGATGGGAGGAGTCACAGATGGGAGCGACAGCTTTATGAGCAGCTGATTGGCTGGCTGAACCCAGGTGGGCCGGACTTCCTGTTTCGGCAAAAACGTTGTTTTAGGCGAGACAAGGCAAGTTTATTTGTATAGCACGGGGATAAGCAACCCACGGCTCTAGTGCCGCATGTGGCTCTTTAGCGCCGCCCTAGTGGCTCCTGGATGTTTGACCTTTTTTTCCTTCTTATTTTTTTTCCTTTTTTCTTCTTTTTTTCTCTTTTTTTTCCTTTTTTTTCTTCTTTTTTTCCTTTTTTCTTTTTTTCTTTTTTCTTTTTTAATCTCGACATTTCGACTAAGTTTCTCAACATTTCGACTTTTTTCTCGACATTTCGACTTTTTTCTCAACATTTCGACTTTTTTCTCGAAATTTTGACTTTTTTTTCAACATTCCGACTGTTTTCTCAACATTTCGACTTTTTTCATGAAATTTTGACTTTTTTCTCGACATTTCAACTATTTCCTCGACATTTCGACTTTTTTCTCGACATTTCGACTTTTTTCTCGAAATTCTGACTTTTTTTTTCAACATTTTGACTTTTTTCTCAACATTTCGACTTTTTTCTCAACATTTCGACTTTTTTCTTGACATTTTGACTTTCTCGAAAAAAAATAAATCTTCCCCCAGTTCTAACTAATATAGAAACATGCAGCATGTGTTTCTTCATTCTAAGGCTGATACAAGACTTTTCATTTTTTGCGGCTCCAGAAATATTAGTTTTTTGTGTTTTTGGTCCAATATGGCTCTAAAACATTTTGAGTAGCCGACCCCTGGTCTAGCACAGTTCAACATAAGGTAATTCAAAGTGCTTTACATCAACATTAAAAGCAGCAAGACACAATTTAAACAGTAAATAACAAATAAAATGAAATAAAATGATAAAAAAGAGGTAAAATAATAAAAAAGCACAAGTTGTTAAAAACTAAGGGCAGTAGATTCCAGCAGGTTCATCTCATTCTTACAATGTAATCTAAATATGTCGGTCTGTTTTCCAAACTGAGACACCTGCTTCCACGCTCTGCCCTTCTCATCCTTTATAAAAATGTTTGAACCACATTTAAATTACTGTAATATTATTTGGTGTAATACTTGTCCTAGTCATCTAAAAAAAAATTGAAGTTTTACAGAAAAAAATGATTGGACTGTATTTAATTCACCTACCTGTTTGCCGCCTGTTTGCCCACTATGGTATTCTTCGTCTTAAAGAATACAACTACTCCCATAATGCGTGTACAATATATCAGGTGGTCTCAGGGTTGAATCCCAGATTAACTCAACTCATCCCAATCTCCGTTGGTCCCCTGCACACCCACAATACGAGACATAAACTCCTTATTATAGGGAAAAAACGTAAACTTCTTGGAACAAGTTTGAGTGTTGTGTGTCGGGGGAAACACAGATTTGGAACGAGTTGAATGATGAGCCTTAAAAAGTCACAGTCCATCTCCATATTCAAACGCCAGTTAAAGAAACAATTGTTAAGCTCATATATACACTGCAAAAACTCAAAATCTTAACAAGAATATTTGTCTTATTTCTAGTTAAAATGTCTCATTTTTAGTCAAAAACTCTCATTACACTTAAAACAAGAGTCATTAGCAGAAAGATAAGATAAAATAATCCTTTAATAGTCCCACAGAGGGGAAATTTGCAGTTTACAGCAGCAAGGGGGATAGTGCAAAACAAGAGGCATCAATAGAAATAGTAATGACACAGTAATAATATCAGAGTATGAAACACTATAAACAGTAAACTGGTATATACAATAATAATAATAATAATAATAATAATAATAATAATAATAATAATAATAATAATAATAATAATAATAATAATTATTATTATTATTATTATTATTATTATTATTATTATTATTATTATTATTATTATTATTATTATTATAATAAAAATAAATAATAAGAAATACTGGTATATAAAAAATAACAGACGGATATTTACATAATTGCACGTTGCAGTGAATGATATTGCACATTATATTCTAGTATGTACATGTATTGTCAGGTTGTATGTGGTCTACTGTGAGCAGTGCTGGTTGTGTAGTCTCACAGCTCCAGGAGGAAGGACCTTCTGTAGCTCCTTCACACATTTAGGGTGAAGGAATCGTTGAAAGAGCTCTCCAGCGCTCTGATTCAATTCAATTCAATTTTATTTATATAGCGTCTAATACAACAGATGTCTCTAGACGGGGGGGGGGGGGCACAGGCAGGTGGAAGCAGCAATGGGATGACCGGGGATGGGGGGGGGGGGGGGGAGCGCAGGCCAGAACGCAGCTCCTGAAGCTCCGGCCTGCAAACATGCACAAAAGAGAAAAAAGGGGGGCCGGCACAAGAAACTACAGGAACGATGGACAAAAATGATGGCTATGAGATATTTATAATAAATAAAAATGGAAATGGAGAAGAGAGGAAGGGAAGAGGAGAGGAGAAGAAGGGTGAGAGGCACCGCCCAGCAGATCATGTCGGTCCCCCCTGCAGCATAGACCTATAGCAGCATATCTACCACCAAGCTATATTTGAGACTAACTATTATAGTCTTGTTCTATAGCTGCAACTATGACTACTGACTCTAACACACTAGAGTCCTTCACAGCTCTGATGGTCCTTCATGGGGTGGGAGTCCTTCTCCATCATGGATGACAGCTTAGCTTAGCTTAGCTTAGCTTAGCTTAGCCATCGTCCTCCTCTCTCCCACCACCTGCACTGTGTCCAGAGAGCAGCCCACGACAGAGCCGGCCCTTTTGATGATTAATAATTAATAACTTATAAGTTATAATAATTAATAACTTGTTATTTGATAATTTTCACCTGTTTCAAGTACATTTTCACTTAAAATAAGTAAAAATAATCTGCCAATTGAAGCAAATGGTGCAAAGATTGGAAGCAAAGATTTTTCTGCTTCTAATGAGAAGATAAATCTTGTTAACGGGCTGTAACTCGTCTCCTGAGTCATTGTCCAACTGTCATTTTTATAAAGACCGGTTGAGCTACCGGCTTGCGTTTCATGAGACGACAGAAACGACTGGAACTGCGGTTCCCGATATGAGCGTCATCTCTGTCATCGTGTTCTGACACTCAGAACAATCGATAACTGTATTTCCTGCACTAACGGGCTGTAACTCGCCTCATCTCACCTCACGTCACCTGCAGGAGATTTAAAAGATATGATGAAAACCCAGGCACAAAACCACCCACTCACATTTATTATTTCCTTCTTTAACTGAAAGATGATCGAGACGGCGCAGCAGATAAAACTAAAGTCAATGTTTTTCCATTCAATGATCCTCTCACACATTGACTATTGCCTAGTTAGCTGGTCGCTAGCATGTTACACAGCATTATTCTGAAGTAACAGTACTTTTACTTGAGTACAATTTTTGGCTACTCTACCACCTCTGCTGCTACTACACAGCGTTCATCTATCAGCAGTTCTTCATCAGCACAAACTGTCCAACCCAAGTGGTTCAACTGGTTTTTAAAGGCCGTCTGTTGACACAAGCGTCTATCCTCCTTACTGGCACTGGAAACTTTACAATGGCCCCTTTGTTTTTCTTCTTTTAAAATCGTGTTTGAGGATGTTTCCATTTCCTGACAAAGTTTTACCTCAGCGTGTCGAAAGCTTCACCTCGTCTTTTAAAACTCAACAAGACAAACTTCTCCTTTCCGCTCTCTTCGTGCTTCCACCGTAACGTAACCCGGAAAATGTTGAAACGCTTCCCCTTCATGCTTTTTATTGAGAAAAGGGCAAAAATTGCATTTTATTTTCAAGTTAAACAATAAGGTAAGTTTATTAGTAAATACAACACACTGCAAAAACTCAAAATCTTACCAGGATAATTTGTCTTATTTCTAGTTAAAATGTCAAATTTTTAGTCAAAAAATATCATTACACTTAAAACAAGACTCATCACCAGAAAAAGAACTTATTTGACAATTTTCACCTGTTTCGATAAATTTTCACTTGAAATAAGTAGAAAAATCTGCCAGTGGAACAAGATTTATCTTCTCATTACAAGCAAAAAAAATCTTGTTCCACTGGCATTTTCTATTTATTTTAAGTGAAAATCTACTTGAAATAGGTGAAAATTGTTGTTTTTTTTAGTTTTGGTAACGGTACACACATACACATACATACTACTACGTACTATACCAGGGGTCGGCAACCCAAAATGTTTTAGATCCATATTGGACCAAAAACACAAAAAACAAATATGTCTGGAGCCGCAAAAAATGAAAAGTCTT
>NC_084589.1:51310445-51365445 GCF_033807715.1 Cololabis saira
CTGAGTAACTGTTGAGTAACGTCTGATTTATTTTTTTAACAAACCATTCAAACAGACAAAAGAACAAAATAATCATCTTCAGACAAATTAAATCAATAAAATAATAAAATAAATTAAAATAATCTTAAATTAAATTCAAGTACTTTAATAAATAATAAAATAAATAAAATAACAGAATAAAAAATAAATTAAGCATAAGTAGCACAAAATTTCAAGCCTTTGTACTTTTCTTTTTTAACCAGCAGAACTAGAACAAACATGAACTCATAGAAACTCTGTGTGTGTTTGAGTCTGTGTAAATGTGACAAAACATGCAAAAACAAACATTTTTCCCAAAGAATCACCCAGTGATGTCATGAGATTGACGCGTACGTGTATAAAAGGGATAAAAGAAAAGTAACAGCTCAACGTAGCCTAATGTAGCGGAGTAAGAGGAACAGTTTCTTCTTCACAAATCTACTCAAGTAAAAGTAAAAAGTATAGTGATTCAAAACTACTCCTAAAAGTACAACATTTCCCAAAACTTACTCAAGTAAATGTAATAGAGTAAATGTAACTCGTTACTATCCACCTCTGTTTTTTTGTTACCTGGGAGGTGGGTGAGGAAGGAGATGTGCAGCACTCACCAATAGATGTTCTCATAGTGTGCACATTAGATTTTATTGCTAAAACAAACACGGATTTGAAGTACAGTAGGAAGTCATGGAGAGAAGTTCCTGGGGAAAGAAAAAAGGCAGAAGTAGGAGAGTGACCACAAATGTCTCAACGTCCGCCTCTCACTCCTCTGCTCATTTATGTGACTGCAGAAGTGGTTCGGCCTCAGAGAGACGCAGCAGAAACCGTCAGGATGGCAGTTTACGATACGCTGGTTCTCTGGAGCGTCACGTTCGTCCTGGCAGGTAAAACAAAGTTCATCTGTTTTCAGCTTTCAGAGGGTTTTACTTCATCTTTCTGCTGCTGCATGCAGACTTTTCTGAGACAGACAAAAGAGGAATGTGACAAACATCTGCTGTATTAAGAGGACTATTGTTTATATTTAATTATGTACTGATAATTAGAGACTAGTTTAGTCCTATACTGCCTCATTTTGCAGATTATTTGTCTCTCAGGCAGCTTCACGTACGAATATTAGCATTTACTAAAAAATGTATCTGACCATCAGATCTAGAAATACTCAAAAGCAGAACAATGACGCTGTGAAAGATAAGTGCAACAGTCGAGGTGTAGTGATGCTTCAAAGAAACATTTTGCTAAATAAAAGCTCCTAATAGTCCTACATTTAAAAATCTCATGCAAGTTATTCCAGTTGAAATTTGACTCATAAAATCACATTTTATTAAAACTACTTGTTTGAGACTTTCAGTTTTAGTAGTTTTAATCAGCAGGCAGAATCACCTGAGTGGTGTTCCACAGGGTTCTGTTTCAGGCCTCATTCTCTTTTTTGTTGTACATCCTGCCCCTGGGGTCAGTTTTATTTATTTTTATAGCTTGTGTGCCCTTTCTCAGCTTTTTTCCTTTGGGATGATTACATGCGGAAATGGTGTCCCACAGGGTTCTGCTGTAGGCCCCCCCCTTTTTTTTCTTTTTTTTTAAACAAACATAATGTTGCAATACCTAATCAATAAAATCATGATATACTGTAGGTAATTGGGTTTGGTCTCCCTGGGTTGCTAGATGTTGGGACTCTTGAAAGTTTAGGGTTGTAGTCAAACCAGCGCTGAGCTCTCTAAACTGGCTGATGAAGATGTTATTACCGCCTAAAGCTGTGAGATGGCGGCGCCTCCTTATCTGAACAATCTTTATTTTCCAGGCAGCAAACGTCACCAGCGTCCGTCAGTTCTGATGGTTTTAGATTAGCTTCCGGGGATCAAACTTCTCTGACTAAAGCGGCACCGACGCTATTCCGTCTCGTGTAAAAACTAGAAGCAAATGATCGTATCTACTGTTGAAGAATAATATAGAATCCAGTTCAGAAGTCCGCTGTGGTGTAGTGAGTTTTATTCAGTAAGCCGGCGGTGAGCAGACCTACGGAGAGCGTGTCTGGGTCGGTGTGCTGACCACGAATGGTTTGAAATCGTGACTTTTATACAGTAAGTTCAAAGCACAAAAGGCAGGAATAAACAAGCCAAAGGTGACGGACAAAAAGCAATTTACAGTCAGATGTGATCTGTGGCCAAATGCCGTTATCGGGCATTTGGCATGACTGTCACTAAGTTGTAAATTACCCCATAGGGAGTTCTCGTGGTTCAAGTCTGTGGCCAAATGAGTTGGTATTAACATATCAGTCAGTCAGGAACTTCGTCATATGGCATTTCCGTGGTTCAAGTCTGTGTTGAAGCTAGTTCAAAGGTGTCGGCCCTGCAGGGAGCTGGAGCTTCACGTCAGCCACGGTGTCACAATGCCTCATCACTACCACATTCAAAGTTGATGAAAACCAAACTGGTGACGCTGCCGTTTTTTCAGAATTATTGACATGAAAGGAGAGTTTAAGGGTCAATTTAAGTTGCAGAGACAAAAAAGACAAGAAGGAGTATCTTCACGGCCTCAGAGAGCAACTAAAGTCTGTGTCTTTATACTGCAATTTAAGAAAAAGGTAAAGACTTAAAACAGAAACTACACCAAAATAAGAATGTTGAGACTTAAATGAAAAGTCTGGATGGATGCTTTTTATTAGTTTTTATGAAAGTTCTCCCCTGTGAAGGCCAGTTCATGAAGTCCGGCCCACAAAACCCAGGCTGGAACCCAAGTTTGCCCCATTTTGCCAACTTTGCCAGACGGCTGGGCCACATAACACTGGCCACTACTGTAAAAGGGCCCTGGTCCTCCAGAGCACCGATGTTTCCTGCTTCATCCCACCCTGATACTAAGAACTGTGTCTGTAACAGACTCCTGATAATCACTTTAGATCAGAATCAGGTCTGATGATGCAAGGAGACGTAGACCATGTAGGACAGGGGGTCTCGGGGACCAGGGTGGAAGACCCCTGGTCTAAACATTGGCATGTTAAACCACAGATAAAAGCACTTATATCACAAAGGAGTTTAACACAGGGAATGCCCCTCCAGCCGGATCAATAAGGCTACATGGAAGGAGGTTTCAAAACTAATTTGATATGCTGATGATTAAATCTTGAGTGTGCACAAAACTTTATCCAAATGTGTGAAGTAAAGTTGTAAAGTAAGTGTAAAGTAAAGTGGTTGAAGAGCAGATAAGGACAAAACGGACGTGGTTTGAGTTCACTTCTGCTTCCGGCGGCCCCGCAGCTCTCACTTCTGCAGTTTGATGTTGATAACGTTTCCTGATACCATTTTCCACCAAACCGTTTCTGGTTCTGGTTCTGGTTCTGGTTCTGGTTCTGGTTCTGGTTCTGGTTCTGGTTCTGGTTCTGGGCCAGTGCTGAGTTTGGAACCAGGCTTTCTGTTTCCACGGACAAAGAACTGGCTCCAGTTCCAAGGAAGTAACTGACGTTAGCAGAGACGTAACTGACATTTGCAGAGACGTAACTGACGTTTGCAGAGACGTAACTGACGTTAGCAGAGACGTAACTGACGTTTGCAGAGACGTAACTGACGTTTGCAGAGACGTAACTGACGTTTGCAGAGACGTAACTGACGTTTGCAGAGACGTAACTGACGTTTGCAGAGACGTAAATGACGTTAGCAGAGACGTAACTGACGTTAGCAGAGACATAACTGACGTTAGCAGAGACGTAACTGACGTTTGCAGAGACGTAAGTGACGTTAGCAGAGACGTAACTGACGTTAGCAGAGACGTAACTGACGTAACTGACGTTAGCAGAGACGTAACTTACGTTAGCAGAGACGTAACTGACGTTAGCAGAGACGTAACTGACGTTAGCAGATACGTAACTGACGTTAGCAGAGACGTAACTGACGTAACTGACGTTAGCAGAGATGTAACTGACGTTTGCAGAGACGTAATGACTTTTGTAACGACGTAATCGACGTTTGCAGAGACGTAACTGACGTTAGCAGAGACGTAACTGACGTTAGCAGAGACGTAACTGACGTTAGCAGAGACGTAACTGACGTTTGCAGAGACGGAATGACGTTAGCAGAGACGTAACTGACGTTTGTAGAGACGTAACTGACGTTAGCAGAGACGTAACTGATGTTAGCAGAGACGTAACTGATGTTAGCAGAGACGTAACTGATGTTAGCAGATACGTAACTGACGTTAGCAGATACGTAACCCACGTTAGCAGAGACGTAACTGACGTTAGCAGAGACGTAACTGACGTTAGGAGAGACGTAACTGACGTTAGCAGAGACGTACCTGACGTTTGCAGAGACGTAACTGACGTGAGCAGAGACGTAACTGACGTTAGCAGAGACGTACCTGACGTTTGCAGAGACGTAACTGACGTTAGCAGAGACGTAACTGACGTTAGCAGAGACGTAACTGACGTTAGCAGAGACGTAACTGACGTTAGCAGAGATGTAACTGACGTTAGCAGAGACGTAACTGACGTTAGCAGAGACGTAACTGACGTTTGTAGAGACGTAACTGACGTTAGCAGAGACATGACTGACGTTTGTAGAGACGTAACTGACGTTAGCAGATACGTAACTGACGTTAGCAGATACGTAACTGACGTTAGCAGAGACGTAACTGACGTAACTGACGTTAGCAGAGACGTAACTGACGTTTGCAGAGACGTAACTGACTTTTGTAATGACGTAATCAACGTTTGCAGAGACGTAACTGACTTTTGTAACGACGTAATCAACGTTTGCAGAGACGTAACTGACGTTAGCAGAGACGTAACTGACGTTAGCAGAGACGTAACTGACGTGAGCAGAGACGTAACTGACGTTAGCAGAGACGTAACTGACGTTAGCAGAGACGTAACTGACGTAACTGACGTTAGCAGAGACGTAACTGACATTAGCAGAGACGTAACTGACGTAACTGACGTAACTGACGTTAGCAGAGACGTAACTGACATTAGCAGAGACGTAACTGACATTTGCAGAGACGTAACTGACGTTTGCAGAGACGTAACTGACATTTGCAGAGACGTAACTGACGTTTGCAGAGACGTAACTGACGTTAGCAGAGACGTAACTGACGTTTGCAGAGACGTAACTGACGTTTGCAGAGACGTAACTGACGTTTGCAGAGACGTAACTGACGTTTGCAGAGACGTAACTGACGTTTGCAGAGACGTAAATGACGTTAGCAGAGACGTAACTGACGTTAGCAGAGACATAACTGACGTTAGCAGAGACGTAACTGACGTTTGCAGAGACGTAAGTGACGTTAGCAGAGACGTAACTGACGTTAGCAGAGACGTAACTGACGTAACTGACGTTAGCAGAGACGTAACTGACGTTAGCAGAGACGTAACTGACGTTTGCAGAGACGTAACTGACGTTTGCAGAGACGTAACTGACGTTAGCAGAGACGTAACTTACGTTAGCAGAGACGTAACTGACGTTAGCAGAGACGTAACTGACGTTAGCAGATACGTAACTGACGTTAGCAGAGACGTAACTGACGTAACTGACGTTAGCAGAGATGTAACTGACGTTTGCAGAGACGTAATGACTTTTGTAACGACGTAATCGACGTTTGCAGAGACGTAACTGACGTTAGCAGAGACGTAACTGACGTTAGCAGAGACGTAACTGACGTTAGCAGAGACGTAACTGACGTTTGCAGAGACGGAATGACGTTAGCAGAGACGTAACTGACGTTTGTAGAGACGTAACTGACGTTAGCAGAGACGTAACTGATGTTAGCAGAGACGTAACTGATGTTAGCAGAGACGTAACTGATGTTAGCAGATACGTAACTGACGTTAGCAGATACGTAACCCACGTTAGCAGAGACGTAACTGACGTAACTGACGTTAGCAGAGACGTAACTGACGTTAGGAGAGACGTAACTGACGTTAGCAGAGACGTAACTGACGTGAGCAGAGACGTAACTGTCGTTAGCAGAGACGTACCTGACGTTTGCAGAGACGTAACTGACGTGAGCAGAGACGTAACTGACGTTAGCAGAGACGTACCTGACGTTTGCAGAGACGTAACTGACGTTAGCAGAGACGTAACTGACGTTAGCAGAGACGTAACTGACGTTAGCAGAGACGTAACTGACGTTAGCAGAGATGTAACTGACGTTAGCAGAGACGTAACTGACGTTAGCAGAGACGTAACTGACGTTTGTAGAGACGTAACTGACGTTAGCAGAGACATGACTGACGTTTGTAGAGACGTAACTGACGTTAGCAGATACGTAACTGACGTTAGCAGATACGTAACTGACGTTAGCAGAGACGTAACTGACGTAACTGACGTTAGCAGAGACGTAACTGACGTTTGCAGAGACGTAACTGACTTTTGTAATGACGTAATCAACGTTTGCAGAGACGTAACTGACGTTAGCAGAGACGTAACTGACGTTAGCAGAGACGTAACTGACGTGAGCAGAGACGTAACTGACGTTAGCAGAGACGTAACTGACGTTAGCAGAGACGTAACTGACGTAACTGACGTTAGCAGAGACGTAACTGACATTAGCAGAGACGTAACTGACGTAACTGACGTAACTGACGTTAGCAGAGACGTAACTGACATTAGCAGAGACGTAACTGACGTTAGCAGAGACGTAACTGACGTTAGCAGGGACGTAACTGACGTAACTGACGTTAGCAGAGACGTAACTGACGTTAGCAGAGACGTAACTGACGTTTGCAGAGACGTAACTGACGTTTGCAGAGACGTAACTGACGTTAGCAGAGACGTAACTGACGTAAGTGACGTAACTGACGTAACTGACGTTAGCAGAGATGTAACTGACGTTTGCAGAGACGTAACTGACGTTAGCAGAGACATAACTGACGTTAGCAGAGACGTAACTGACGTTAGCAGAGACGTAACTGACGTGAGCAGAGACGTAACTGACGTTAGCAGAGACGTACCTGACGTTTGCAGAGACGTAACTGACGTTAGCAGAGACGTAACTGACGTTAGCAGAGACGTAACTGACGTTAGCAGAGACGTAACTGACGTTAGCAGAGATGTAACTGACGTTAGCAGAGACGTAACTGACGTTAGCAGAGACGTAACTGACGTTTGTAGAGACGTAACTGACGTTAGCAGAGACATGACTGACGTTTGTAGAGACGTAACTGACGTTAGCAGATACGTAACTGACGTTAGCAGATACGTAACTGACGTTAGCAGAGACGTAACTGACGTAACTGACGTTAGCAGAGACGTAACTGACGTTTGCAGAGACGTAACTGACTTTTGTAACGACGTAATCAACGTTTGCAGAGACGTAACTGACGTTAGCAGAGACGTAACTGACGTTAGCAGAGACGTAACTGACGTGAGCAGAGACGTAACTGACGTTAGCAGAGACGTAACTGACGTTAGCAGAGACGTAACTGACGTAACTGACGTTAGCAGAGACGTAACTGACATTAGCAGAGACGTAACTGACGTAACTGACGTTAGCAGAGACGTAACTGACATTAGCAGAGACGTAACTGACATTTGCAGAGACGTAACTGACGTTTGCAGAGACGTAACTGACATTTGCAGAGACGTAACTGACGTTTGCAGAGACGTAACTGACGTTAGCAGAGACGTAACTGACGTTTGCAGAGACGTAACTGACGTTTGCAGAGACGTAACTGACGTTTGCAGAGACGTAACTGACGTTTGCAGAGACGTAACTGACGTTTGCAGAGACGTAAATGACGTTAGCAGAGACGTAACTGACGTTAGCAGAGACATAACTGACGTTAGCAGAGACGTAACTGACGTTTGCAGAGACGTAAGTGACGTTAGCAGAGACGTAACTGACGTTAGCAGAGACGTAACTGACGTAACTGACGTTATCAGAGACGTAACTGACGTTAGCAGAGACGTAACTGACGTTTGCAGAGACGTAACTGACGTTTGCAGAGACGTAACTGACGTTAGCAGAGACGTAACTTACGTTAGCAGAGACGTAACTGACGTTAGCAGATACGTAACTGACGTTAGCAGAGACGTAACTGACGTTAGCAGAGACGTAACTGACGTAACTGACGTTAGCAGAGATGTAACTGACGTTTGCAGAGACGTAATGACTTTTGTAACGACGTAATCGACGTTTGCAGAGACGTAACTGACGTTAGCAGAGACGTAACTGACGTTAGCAGAGACGTAACTGACGTTAGCAGAGACGTAACTGACGTTTGCAGAGACGGAATGACGTTAGCAGAGACGTAACTGACGTTTGTAGAGACGTAACTGACGTTAGCAGAGACGTAACTGATGTTAGCAGAGACGTAACTGATGTTAGCAGAGACGTAACTGATGTTAGCAGATACGTAACTGACGTTAGCAGATACGTAACCCACGTTAGCAGAGACGTAACTGACGTAACTGACGTTAGCAGAGACGTAACTGACGTTAGGAGAGACGTAACTGACGTTAGCAGAGACGTAACTGACGTGAGCAGAGACGTAACTGACGTTAGCAGAGACGTACCTGACGTTTGCAGAGACGTAACTGACGTGAGCAGAGACGTAACTGACGTTAGCAGAGACGTACCTGACGTTTGCAGAGACGTAACTGACGTTAGCAGAGACGTAACTGACGTTAGCAGAGACGTAACTGACGTTAGCAGAGACGTAACTGACGTTAGCAGAGATGTAACTGACGTTAGCAGAGACGTAACTGACGTTAGCAGAGACGTAACTGACGTTTGTAGAGACGTAACTGACGTTAGCAGAGACATGACTGACGTTTGTAGAGACGTAACTGACGTTAGCAGATACGTAACTGACGTTAGCAGATACGTAACTGACGTTAGCAGAGACGTAACTGACGTAACTGACGTTAGCAGAGACGTAACTGACGTTTGCAGAGACGTAACTGACTTTTGTAATGACGTAATCAACGTTTGCAGAGACGTAACTGACGTTAGCAGAGACGTAACTGACGTTAGCAGAGACGTAACTGACGTGAGCAGAGACGTAACTGACGTTAGCAGAGACGTAACTGACGTTAGCAGAGACGTAACTGACGTAACTGACGTTAGCAGAGACGTAACTGACATTAGCAGAGACGTAACTGACGTAACTGACGTAACTGACGTTAGCAGAGACGTAACTGACATTAGCAGAGACGTAACTGACGTTAGCAGAGACGTAACTGACGTTAGCAGGGACGTAACTGACGTAACTGACGTTAGCAGAGACGTAACTGACGTTAGCAGAGACGTAACTGACGTTTGCAGAGACGTAACTGACGTTTGCAGAGACGTAACTGACGTTAGCAGAGACGTAACTGACGTAAGTGACGTAACTGACGTAACTGACGTTAGCAGAGACGTAACTGACGTTTGCAGAGACGTAACTGACGTTAGCAGAGACATAACTGACGTTAGCAGAGACGTAACTGACGTTAGCAGAGACGTAACTGACGTTAGCAGAGACGTAACTGACGTTAGCAGAGACGTACCTGACGTTTGCAGAGACGTAACTGACGTTAGCAGAGACGTAACTGACGTAACTGACGTAACTGACGTAACTGACGTTAGCAGAGACGTAACTGACGTTAGCAGAGACGTAACTGACGTTAGCAGAGACGTAACTGACGTTAGCAGCGACGTAACTGACGTTAGCAGAGACGTAACTGACGTTAGCAGCGACGTAACTGACGTTAGCAGAGGCGTAACTGACGTTAGCAGACGTAACTGACGTTAGCAGAGACGTAACTGACGTTAGCAGAGACGTAACTGACGTTAGCAGAGACGTAACTGACGTTAGCAGAGACGTAACTGACGTTAGCAGAGACGTAACTGACGTTAGCAGAGACGTACCTGACGTTTGCAGAGACGTAACTGACGTTAGCAGAGACGTAACTGATGTTTGCAGAGACGTAACTGACGTTTGCAGAGACGTAACTGACGTTTGCAGAGACGTAAATGACGTTAGCAGAGACGTAACTGACGTTAGCAGAGACATAACTGACGTTAGCAGAGACGTAACTGACGTTAGCAGAGATGTAACTGACGTTAGCAGAGACGTAACTGACGTTAGCAGAGACGTAACTGACGTTTGTAGAGACGTAACTGACGTTAGCAGAGACATGACTGACGTTTGTAGAGACGTAACTGACGTTAGCAGATACGTAACTGACGTTAGCAGATACGTAACTGACGTTAGCAGAGACGTAACTGACGTAACTGACGTTAGCAGAGACGTAACTGACGTTTGCAGAGACGTAACTGACTTTTGTAACGACGTAATCAACGTTTGCAGAGACGTAACTGACGTTAGCAGAGACGTAACTGACGTTAGCAGAGACGTACCTGACGTTTGCAGAGACGTAACTGATGTTAGCAGAGACGTAACTGACGTTAGCAGAGACGTAACTGACGTTAGCAGAGACGTAACTGACGTAACTGACGTTAGCAGAGACGTAACTGACATTAGCAGAGACGTAACTGACGTTAGCAGAGACGTAACTGACGTTAGCAGGGACGTAACTGACGTTAGCAGAGACGTAACTGACGTTAGCAGAGACGTAACTGACGTTTGCAGAGACGTAACTGACGTTTGCAGAGACGTAACTGACGTTAGCAGAGACGTAACTGACGTAAGTGACGTAACTGACGTAACTGACGTTAGCAGAGACGTAACTGACGTTTGCAGAGACGTAACTGACGTTAGCAGAGACATAACTGACGTTAGCAGAGACGTAACTGACGTTAGCAGAGACGTAACTGACGTTAGCAGAGACGTAACTGACGTTAGCAGAGACGTACCTGACGTTTGCAGAGACGTAACTGACGTTAGCAGAGACGTAACTGACGTAACTGACGTAACTGACGTTAGCAGAGACGTAACTGACGTTAGCAGAGACGTAACTGACGTTAGCAGGGACGTAACTGACGTTAGCAGAGACGTAACTGACGTTAGCAGCGACGTAACTGACGTTAGCAGAGGCGTAACTGACGTTAGCAGACGTAACTGACGTTAGCAGAGACGTAACTGACGTTAGCAGACGTAACTGACGTTAGCAGAGACGTAACTGACGTTAGCAGAGACGTAACTGACGTTAGCAGAGACGTAACTGACGTTAGCAGAGACGTAACTGACGTTTGCAGAGACGTAACTGACGTTAGCAGAGACGTAACTGACGTAAGTGACGTAACTGACGTAACTGACGTTAGCAGAGACGTAACTGACGTTAGCAGAGACGTAACTGACGTTAGCAGAGACATAACTGACGTTAGCAGAGACGTAACTGACGTTAGCAGAGACGTAACTGACGTTAGCAGAGACGTAACTGACGTTAGCAGAGACGTACCTGACGTTTGCAGAGACGTAACTGACGTTAGCAGAGACGTAACTGACGTAACTGACGTAACTGACGTTAGCAGAGACGTAACTGACGTTAGCAGAGACGTAACTGACGTTAGCAGGGACGTAACTGACGTTAGCAGAGACGTAACTGACGTTAGCAGCGACGTAACTGACGTTAGCAGAGGCGTAACTGACGTTAGCAGACGTAACTGACGTTAGCAGAGACGTAACTGACGTTAGCAGACGTAACTGACGTTAGCAGAGACGTAACTGACGTTAGCAGAGACGTAACTGACGTTAGCAGAGACGTAACTGACGTTAGCAGAGACGTACCTGACGTTTGCAGAGACGTAACTGACGTTAGCAGAGACGCTGGTTCCAAGTTGAACGAGTTTTGAACCAGAACCAGCCCTGGAACCAGTTTGGTGGAAAAGGGGTATGAGTGTCTACATGGATGCCTGCTGGTTTAAATGAGCTGCCGTGTTGGTGTCCCACCAGAGTCACCAGAACCCACTGGGGGGTCTGAGGACTGACCCAGATCTCTGGATCATTTTCTAACAGTTGGAGTGTGTGGAAGTTCATGTTCCAGAACCAAGTACAACAGCAGAGTTCATGCTTGAAGAACAGTCTGTGAACTAGAACGATGTTCTGTCATCAGTATTCAGTCATTTGTAGCGTCTTCAACCGCGTTGTTTGCAGGTGCTCAAGGTCCACGTGTGATATACCCGTTTACAAGCACGTGTGCAGTACAAGGATCCACCGTCACCCTCCCCTGCAGCTTCACACCTAGAGAGTCTTTCTATAAAGACGGAAGAGAAATTCGACTGCAGATCGTTAGAGTCCTCTGGTGTCAGAACCATCTGATCTGTCACGGTCCCACCCCGTCTGTGTTTGACAGTAATTCACCAAACAAAAACTCTCGTTATCAATACCTGGGAGACATGAAGGGAAACTGCACTTTACAGATCAGAAACATTCAGTGGATAGACGGCTTAAGACCAGCCGGGTCGACACAAGAAGGCTCAACGTTTCGCTTCAGGATGGAAGCTGATGATCCTCTAGGACATTTCACTAACACGACCGGAGTGACGGTTAAAGTTGTTGGTAAGAACAATATCCTTAATCTGGTACAAATATTGAACACCAATATGATGAAAACTAATTAACTTTTGTATTTCAGCTTGGATTAAACTGAAAATAGAAGCCTCCAGTAACAAGTCCAGACGAGGTCAAACAGTCTCCCTGCAGTGCACCTATTCTTTATGCACCTTCCAAGACCTAGAGGTCGACTGGTTCAGAGATGGACACGCCCTCCCACAGTCTGGACACGCCCTCCAGCTCGGCCCTCTGACCGCAGGGGATTCTGGGAACTACACCTGCGTTCTGAGGAAAGACGTGAACACACAGTCTAACTCGTTCAGCCTGCAGGTGGAGGACGGAGATGGAGACGGAGATGGAGACGGAGACGGAGACGGAGACGGAGACGGTGCTGATGGTGGTTAGTCTTAACTTCTCCTTCTTCATTTGGTTTCCAGGAAGCTGCAGACGTCCCACTAACACCAAAACATAATCAGATCATTTGTGATCTGATGGCAGAATCAGACAGATGTGCGTCTCCACTTCATTTTCTTTACTTGTAAGGTCACGGGGAGCCGCTGGAAACATCCAGGGGTTCGTTTCACAACGATGTTCAACAAACCCAGAGTTCAGAAACTCTGGGTTCTCGGTTTCAGGGAAGGAGTTCAGAGTTGGTTCAGTCGACTCTCAGTTACTGCGACTTAAAAGGCCATTATCAGCGGAGCTCTGATACCGGGGATCGCCATGGCAACGGAGAGTAAAAGGAAGTGGTCTTCCTATTTCAGTTCGCTGGAACTGAACATATCGGTGCAATAAAAAACACGGCAATGCAACACGGCTGCTGATGGAGAAAACAGCAGAGCGAGAGAAAGTAGACAAATTAAAATATTTCACAACTCCTTCGTATGAAAGATGAATAAATGTAGACGTTCTCAGCAGAACCGAAAAATCATCAGCTGTTTTCACTTTAAAAACTCAAAGATCAAACCGTTCAGGAAAATATGAGTGAAGCAGAACCATCTGGTCTCACCAGTAAACCCGAACACGAGTAGCGCAACTTTAATTATTATTATTATTATTATTTTTTCCATCCATCGTCCGCCGCTTATCCGTTCCCGGGTCGCGGGGGCAGCAGCCTCAGCAGAGATGCCCAGACTTCCTTCACCCCAGACACCTCCTCCAGCTCTTCCTCCAGCTCTTCTGGGGGGAGTCCGAGGCGTTCCCAGGCCAGCCGAGAGACATAGTCTCTCCAGCGTGTCCTGGGTCTTCCCCGAGGTCTCCTCCCGGTGGGACATGCCTGGAACACCTCCCTAGCAATTCCGGATTACCCAATGGGCATTATGGGCGGGCGCCCAGGGGCCCACGCTCATCAGGGGGCCCATGGCCGAGCGTCTTTTTTTTTTTTTTTTTTAATTTATTTATTTCAATTTTTTTTTTTTTTTTTTTTTTTTTTTTTTTGTGAGGGTTGATGTCCAGGGATTGGGTCGCCGAGGCACCCCGCCACGACTGCTACCCAGCCCACAATGCACCGGCCTGCCATGGTCCTTCCTGTAGTAAGTGCAGTAAGTCAGACTTGTTCCCGGTGCATGTTGGACTCCGGCAGGGCTGCCCTTTGTCACCGGTCCTGTTCATAATTTTTATGGACAGGATTTCTAGGCGCAGCCAGGGGCCGGAGGGGATCCGGTTTGGGAACCTCAGGATTTCATCTCTGCTTTTTGCAGATGATGTTGTCCTGTTGGCTTCATCAGACCGGGACCTCCAGCATGTGCTGGGGCGGTTTGCGGCCGAGTGCGACGCGGCAGGGATGAGAATCAGCACCTCCAAGACCGAGGCCATGGTTCTCGACCGGAAAAGGGTGGCATGCCTTCTCCGGGTGGGTGGAGAAGTCCTGCCTCAGGTGGAGGAGTTCAAGTATCTCGGGATCTTGTTCACGAGTGAGGGAACAATGGAGCGTGAGATTGACAGGCGGATCGGTGCAGCGTCCGCAGTAATGCGGCCGATGTACCGGACCGTCGTGGTGAAGAGGGAGCTGAGTCGAGAGGCGAAGCTCTCGATTTACCGGTCAATCTACGCCCCTACCCTCACCTATGGTCATGAACTTTGGGTAGTGACCGAAAGGACAAGATCGTGGATACAAGCGGCCGAGATGAGTTTCCTCCGCAGGGTGGCTGGACGCTCCCTTAGAGATGAGTTTCCTCCGCAGGGTGGCTGGACGCTCCCTTAGAGATGAGTTTCCTCCGCAGGGTGGCTGGACGCTCCCTTAGAGATGAGTTTCCTCTGCAGGGTGGCTGGACGCTCCCTTAGAGATAGGGTGGGGAGTTCGGTCACCCGGGAGGAGCTCGGAGTCGAGCCGCTGCTCCTTCACATTGAGAGGAGTCAGCTGAGGTGGCTTGGACATCTGTACCGGATCCTCCTGAACGCCTCCCTAGGGAGGTGTTCCAGGCATGTCCCTCCTCCCTAGGGAGGTGTTCCAGGCATGTCCCTCCTCCCTAGGGAGGTGTTCCAGGCATGTCCCTCCTCCCTAGGGAGGTGTTCCAGGCATGTCCCACCGGGAGGAGACCCCGGGGAAGACCCAGGACACGCTGAAGAGACTATGTCTCTCGGCTGGCCTGGGAACGCCTCGGACTCCCCCCGGAAGAGCTGGAGGAAGTGTCTGGGGTGAAGGAAGTCTGGGCATCCCTGCTGAGGCTGCTGCCCCCGCGACCCGGGAACGGATAAAGCGGGAGAAGATGAGTGAGTGAGTGAGTGAGTATTTAATTTTTTTTCTTTGGGATTGGGGCAGCTAGAATTGGAGAAACCCGTAGACTGTATATAACCAATAAAAATCACGTTGATTTTTTTTTTTACTAAAATGGAATGTTTTGATTGGTCAAACAGCTAGCAGTCGGACGTCACTGTCCTTATAAACGCCGCACTGACAGCTCCGAGTTGTGGGAGAGTAGGAGTTTGATTGGAGAAAGATGAGTGAGAGAAGCGGTTGTAGTAAAAGAAAGCGGAAAAGAGAAAAGAGGGAGAGGGAGGAAACTTTTTTAAAAAGTGTGCCTTCCATCCACAACTTTTTTTCAAAAAGAAGCAGGGATGAGGAGGAAGAGCCGTCGTCGGCTCCGCCGGTACAGCCACCACCGCGCCAGCTCCGCCGGAGCCGGTCCTGCCGCCGGATCCTCCGGAGGAGGATGCCGGACAAAGCGCGACGCAGCCGGTTGCTAGTTGTAGCCACAGCGCGCCGGGGGATGCTGCTTGTTGGATGTACACGCCTTGTACATCCAACAAGCAGCATCCCCCGGCGCGCTGATGGCCATTGAGTCTCAGCTCGTCAAGAAGTTGGACTTTGATGAGATTGTGACTGAGTTTGCTAGTAAGAAAGCAAGAAACAAGTCTTTCTGAGAGAGTGATCATGAGAAAAGAAGATGAGAGTAAAATGGAGAAAGAGCTGAGAAGGAGAAAGAGAGAGAGAGAGATGAATGTGGGAAAAAACATTTAGAAAAAAAGAAGAAAAAAAGAGAGATGAACCAGAAATGAGAGCCACATTGAAACACAGAGGAGGAGAAGAGAGAGAGAGAGACACACAGGTAGTGTGTGTGTGTGTGTGTGTGTGTGTGTGTGTGTGTGTGTGTGTGTGTGTGTGTGTGTGTGTGTGTGTGTGTGTGTGTGTGTGTGTGTGTGTGTGTGTGTGTGTGTGTGTGTGTGTGTGTGTTAGGACAACCTATATTACATTTATTTTTCATTTTTATTTAATATCATAAGGTTTTTAGTCTAGTTGACCAGTGCTATTTTGCATCATTTTTGTATTAGCAGAACATGATGACAGCCACACTGAAACAGAAATGAGAAGGAGAGGAGAGAGACAGACAGGAATGAGACAGCCACAGGTATTTTGTGTGTGTGTGGGTTTGTGTGTGAATAATGTAGGAATCTGACTCTGAATCCACAATCTGGACTTGTGGAGATGAAGAAGCTTTTGTTTGCAAATAGTAATGAGTAACAATATGCTGATAGTCCTGATATTGTAGCTGATTGCTGAGGAAAGCATAGTTGCAAGTATGTGTAAAAATGATGGAGGATATTTGCAGGTGCCGATTTTGTCCATTGTAATCATACAGACAGTACCCTGTCAGTGTAAATCCTGTATAAGCTACAGGTGTTTTCCAACAAATAGCAGTCCATAATTCAAAACCCAGTTTGTTTGCATGTTTGTGTGTTTTCGGGGGAGAGGGGGGGCCCATCAAGAATTTCTGCCCAGGGGCCCCTGCCCTCTTAATCCGGGCCTGCTCCCTAGGGAGGATCCAGGAGGATCCGGTACAGATGTCCAAGCCACCTCAGCTGACTCCTCTCAATGTGAAGGAGCAGCGGCTCGACTCCGAGCTCCTCCCGGGTGACCGAACTCCTCACCCTATCTCTAAGGGAGCGTCCAGCCGCCCTGCCGAGGAAACTCATCTCTAAGGGAGCGTCCAGCCACCCTGCGGAGGAAACTCATCTCGTCCGCTTGTATCCGCGATCTTGTCCTTTCGGTCACTACCCAAAGTTCATGACCATAGGTGAGGGTAGGGGCGTAGATTGACCGGTAAATCGAGAGCTTCGCCTTTCGAGTCAGCTCCTTCTTCACCACGACGGTCCAGTACATCGACCGCATTACTGCGGACGCTGCACCGATCCGTCTGTCAATCTCACGCTCCATCGTTCCCTCACTCGTGAACAAGATCCCGAGATACTTGAACTCCTCCACCTGAGGCAGGACTTCTCCACCCACCCGGAGAAGGCACGCCACCCTTTCCCGGTGGAGAACCATGGCCTCGGTCTTGGAGGTGCTGATTCTCATCCCTGCCGCGTCGCACTCGGCCGCAAACCGCCCCAGCACATGCTGGAGGTCCCGGTCTGATGAAGCCAACAGGACAACATCATCTGCAAAAAGCAGAGATGAAATCCTGAGGTTCCCAAACCGGATCCCCTCCTAGAAATCCTGTCCATAAAAATTATGAACAGGACCGGTGACAAAGGGCAGCCCTGCCGGAGTCCAACATGCATCGGGAACAAGTCTGACTTACTGCCGGCAATGCGAACCAAACTCCTGCTTCGATCATACAGAGACCGGACAGCCCTTAATAGAGGGCCCCGGACTCCATACTCACTGAGCGCCCCCCACAGAATGACACGAGGGACACGGTCAAATGCCTTCTCCAGATCCACAAAGCACATGTAGACTGGTTGGGCAAATTCCCATGAACCCTCGAGCACCCTGCGGAGGGTGTAGAGCTGGTCCAGTGTTCCACGACCGGGACGGAAAAAAAACAACAGTTCAATATAATTACAACAAATCGCTTTCCTTGAATGAAAGGGAATAGAGAGAAGACTAAGCTTATTTTATCTGTCCCTTTTTCCTAAGAAATCAAATTTCAATTAATCTAATAATAAAAAAAAACTAAAACAAATTACAAATTACGCAATTTAAAAAAACAAACTAAAAAAACTTTCCAATAAAAGTTTAAAACAAACAACCAAAAAAAACAAAAACAAAACTACAACAAAGTTATAAAATAACACAAAATAGCTGCCGTCAAACACAGATCACAGTCATATTCTTTTTTGATTCAAAGAAAAAAAATATGACAGTGGTGCTGTTAATAAGTAAGA
Organism: Cololabis saira; assembly: GCF_033807715.1. Classification (NCBI taxonomy): domain Eukaryota; kingdom Metazoa; phylum Chordata; class Actinopteri; order Beloniformes; family Belonidae; genus Cololabis; species Cololabis saira. Next base: position 51,328,489 of record NC_084589.1, read on the forward strand.
TTAGCACATTACACTGATTTTGCCAAATGCATTCAAATGCCAATAAAGGGACGTGTGAGCAGATAGGAGGAGTTAGAGGTGAAGAAGTTCGAGGTGAAGAAGTCCAGAAGCAGGAAGGAAAAGAGACCGATTTCTCAACTTCTGGTTCTTGTATCACGTATGACGGGTTCCAGCTGCTGTGTGGACATTATCAGCAGCTGAAGACTAAAATTAGACGTTTTTTTTGTGTGTTTTGAGTTGCTTTCTGAGTTGCCAAACATCTAATTAACATAAAGTCACACGTACAAATACAGAACTAACCGGAATAAAAGCTGACGGGCTTGAAGCCGACGGGAGGAATTACAGACATTTCCGTGGATGTTGTAACTTCCTCTCAGCGCTGACTAAAGGATGTGTGAACGTTGGAGTTCAGATCCTCTGATGAGAGCAGGGTTGACTAACGTCTCTGTGTTTACAGGCGACGGCAGGCTGGCTCTGATACTCGGGTCGGCCTTCGGCGTCCTGGCGGTTGTCATCGTTGTCGGGCTGATCGTCTTCTTCGTTAAGAGGTAATTGAACGAAACACCAACAAACACTAGCTAACTGTTGCGCTTCGTCCTCTCACACAGATGTGCAGCATCTGTTCAGGACCTGAACCTCAGGACCTGAAAGAGGACCTGGGGCCTCTATTAAAATGGAGTGCGTAGGATTCATACTAAAAGTGCACGTAAACCCAAAAGCCAAAAATGGCGGGCGCAAAAAAAAAATCCGGATCTATAAAACCATATGCACGCACACTTGCACGCAATGTTCACTTTATAAATCACAGTCCAGCTGGAAGGTTGCGCAGCTGAATCCGCCTCATATCCCGCCCTCTACATGCCCACTTTTTACCTTAAAAGGGCAATGCAAAGTAGTGTTTGCATATGAATGAGCCTGCTGAGCATGCGCAGCGGCTTCCTGCAGCCTGTTTGGGCGTCAGGATGAATGAGACGTGTCGAGCCACCGTGCCACTAAATTTCACTGAGATCTGAGATCTAGATGTTGTGGATGAGGTGGAGGACAGGAAAACGACATTATCTGGTGGTCACAGTAAAAGTAGAAAAAGTATGAAAAGTATAAAATAAAGCGAGTGAGTGGCAGCACGCCGTTGCTGCGCTAAACGCCGTGAGTGCCCCGGCGCAACAGGAGGACATGTCCCCCCTCTTCAATCATGTTTTTGTCCCCCCCACTTTTTACTGTTTAAAAACTAACGGTAGGCTCAGCCTGTAATAGCAAATCATCGACACACCCTGTGCGAAAGCGATGCGAGAAAGGCCCGGCAGCCCCGCTTCCCAGATCCCAGCCTTTGCGTAGAAGGTGGCTTGCACATCTTTCAGGTCCTTTTTGTGTGCAAGCAAGCTTTATAAATGAGGCCTGTTCAGGTCCTGAGGTTCAGGGGCCTGAAAGATGAAAAAATCATGATTTCTTTTGTGATGATGATGTTCTTGAACACACGCAGATGTCTTCCTTTTGTTCCGTTTCTGATGGTTTATTTATGACTGTGTTGCTGCAGGAAACGGGCGGCAGCGGCGCAGCAGAGGCCCCTGGGAGCCGAGACGGAGCTGAAGGTCGTTACCGCTCTCTTATTTATGATTAGTTATCTAGTCGTCTAGGTGCTTTTGAGACTTATGTTCTCTTTTTAGGACGAGAAAGTTGGAGATCAGCAGGTTTTAATAGACACATAAAAACTCTTTTCCCGTTCAGATCTGATAGATGTTCAAGAATTAAAAATAACTTTTCAATCGTACATAAAAACTGAGTCACACTGAGAATAAACAACTTTAGGTCCCAGAAGAGAAAGAGAAAAAAAGTATTTTCTTTTTCTTTATTTCTTTATTTAATTCATTAAAAGAAAAACAAAACAGTTCAATATAATTACAACAAATCTCTTTCCTTGAATGAAAGAGAACAGAAAGAAGACTAAGCTTATTTTATCTTTTCCTTTTTCCTAAGAAATCAAATTTCAATTAATGTAATAATAAAAAAAACTAAAACAAATTACAAATTACGCAATTTAAAAAAAGAACTCTTTCCAATAAACGTAATTAAAAAAACAAAAAAACAGAAACAAAACTACAACAAAGTTATAAAATAACACAAAATAGCTGTCGTCAAACACAGATAGTCGTAATCTTTATTGATTCAAAGAAAAAAAATATGTGCTAAAAACAAAGAGAGAAAACAAAGAAAACCCACCTAACTTAACAATTATCATGATATTTCTTCATCAAACTGGCTTTTATTATTCTTTTAAATGTAATGTTTGATTTGCATTCTTTGGCTTCTGTATCCAGATTGTTTCATAAACTGATACCATTTACAGAAACACAACGTTCCATCAATTTCGTCCTGAATTTTGTTTTTTTAAAGATCTCTGTTCCTTTTAAGTTATACTTATTTTCTCTTTTTTCAATTTTTTTTGTATATTGATTGGCAAAATGTTCTTATGATCTTTCCACATAATTAGCAGAATTCTAATATGCGTAGATTGTTCAAAATCCTGTACACCCCACATACGGCATCTGAGGAGAGCGCAGAGGTGGTGATCTCCTTGGATGCCGAAAAAGCATTTGACCGTGTTGAGTGGCAGTACCTGTTTGCGGTTTTAGGAAAATTTGGCTTTGGATCATCATTCCTGACATGGATTAAAATAATATATGATGCACCCACTGCGGCTGTACGAACCAATAACAATATCTCTGACTATTTTCCCCTTCACAGATCTTGCAGGCAAGGCTGCGGCCTCTCCCCATATTTGTTCGATCTGGCGGTCGAGCCCCTTGCTATAGCCCTTAGAGCGGAAGAGGGTGTCACCGGTATCTCCCGTGGTGGTAAAATCCACAAGGTGGCACTATATGCAGACGACCTGCTCTTATATATATCCAATCCGATAGTATCAATACCAAAGTTATTGTTGATCCTACAAAACTTTAGACATCTCTCAGGCTATAAATTGAACTACTCAAAGAGCCTTCTTTTTCCAATTGACGACTCAGACGCAGACTATTCTGAATTTCCGTTCAAAATAGAACGCAGCGTATTTACCTATCTAGGAATTGCAGTAACCCACAAGATGGAAAATTTGGAGAAACACAACTTTAAGTCATTACTTGACCGAACAAAACAGGATTTTGCGAAATGGTCAATATTACCTGCTGAGGCTGCTGCCCCCGCGACCCGGGAACGGATAAAGCGGCGGACGATGGATGGATGGATGGATGGGTCAATATTACCGATTTCACTGGCAGGTCGCATTAATATAGTTAAAATGACAGTTCTCCCTAGATTTCTTTATGTTTTTCAGATGATCCCTATATTTATCTCTCTGAAAACATTTAAACAATTAGACAGACTTATCTCTTCATTTATATGGAACAATTCTAATCCTAGAATGAAAAAAATATATCTGGAGGTTCCTAAAGATGCTGGTGGGTTAGGACTACCTAATTTTCTCTGGTATTATTGGGCAGCTAACATAGTTAAATTTACTCATTGGATTTACACATATGAGAATAAGTAAGGTCCAGACTGGGTCAACATGGAATTATTATCCAACCCTCTACCAACGCTCACGTCATCGTTACCATCCAACTGTAATAGAGAGCTTGCAAATCCGGTAGTTAAAGCCTCACTCAAGATATGGTCACAGTTTAGGAGACATTTTCATTTGAAGCAGATTCTTCCCGGTAGCAAATAACCATTTCTTTCTTCCATCTGGGTTTGACAATGCATTTCATTATTGGCATAGAAATGGACTGATATTCTTCTGCGATTTATACGAAGATAACACGTTTATTTTGTTTGAAACGCTCGAAAATGACCATTATATAACCAGATCGCATTATTTTAGATTTCTCCAGATACGTAGCTTCACCAGAGAAAAGTTTCCCTCATTCCCTTTTATACCACCTAAGAGCCAGTTAGATGCTATTTTAGAACTGGATCCCTATGAGAAGAAACACGTTTCTGTGATTTACAACATGATAAGGGGCTTGAAACCGATGTCATGGGATAAGACTAAAGTAGCATGGGAGGGGGATTTGGGGGTTGAGCTTTCTGAAGATATGTGGCAAAGTAGTCTAGAACGTATTCATACTTCATCGTTGTGTATACGCCATGGCTTAATTCAATTTAAAGTACTTCATCGCCTGCACTACTCAAGAGATAAATTGTCCAAAGTCTTTCCCACTACCGACCCTGGTTGTCCTAGGTGCGGCTATGTGCCTGCCACGACAGGACACATGTTCTGGTCATGTACTTTTCTTAATGATTATTGGAAACAGATATTTGGTGTATTCTCTACAATTTCCTGGTCAAACTGTAACACCTAGCTATCACACAGCCATCTTTGGTGTGCAACCTCCGGGCTGTAAAGTCTCAAAATTACAGGCAAATGTCTTAGCATTTGCTTCTCTGCTTGCATGCAGACTTATACTTTTTAACTGGAAATCAAAGGTACCCCCGTCATTCCTACAGTGGCTGAGGGATGTACTATCTTTCTTACCGTTAGAGAAACTGAGATACAAGATACTGTATGTAAAGCCAGCAAAAACTTAACTTTGGTCTGGAGTCCATTTATAGAATTTGTGGAAAGCTTTCACTTCCAATGAAGGATTGTATTTGTTTTTGCTTCTGTGTATTTATTTATTTTTGTTTGTTCATTAATTTTTTTACGCCTGTCTAAGAGCCTTGGGGGTGGGGGGTGGGGGGTTATTCTCTTTGTATATCTACGTTTGTAAGTTCAATGTTTGTTAACGACAAAATGAAAAATAAAATTAAAAAAAAAAAAATGCAGAATTCTGTGGTTCCACTAACTCAAGACATTTCAACAGTTTTAACTGAAGGAATAATGGATTTGAAGGATGACTATATTGTTTTCTACTAATGATTCTTATGGCTTTTTTTTTTGTAAAATGAAAATAGGGTGAGGATATTTTTTGCAAGCATTTCTCCAAACTTCAATGCAATAGGTCAGATATGGCCCAATCATAGTGTTATATAAGAAATACCAAACCAAGTGTTAGATGAACGCAGCTGTTAATTAAACCATGGAACCGTTTTTACTTGTTTTAACAGTAAATGACCATCTTCTGATCTACATCTCCAAATATAGGAGTTTAGATAAAAGCCCATCAAGTCAAGGCTGTAATGTTCATTAAAAGACAAAAACTCTATATTCAGAAACACTCATGAATATCTTAGCACACCTCTGTTTCCTCTCGAATGCTAATTTGACTTTTCATGCTCCGCTCACTTCCCCTTTTGTCTGTGTTTGGTTTTCAGGGTGACGATCACGTCTACAGCGGCGTCCTGCCGCCCGCCCAGGGCGACGGAGGCCGAGGGGAGGCCGGCCGGGACGGACAGGACGTCAGCTACGCCGCTGTCCAGTTCAAGCAGCAGAAACCCGGCAGGTAGGAGGACAGAGACGTCGCCTGGAGAGCAGGAAGTCACATCCGCTAGTTTTGTGAGAGGAACCACAGAAACAGCCCAAGTATTTCAAGAGCAGCTACGGAAACAAGATCAGAAATGAATGCTGATGGATGGATGGATGGTCCTGGTCCTGGTCCAGGACTTGGATTTGGACTGGTTTTACTCGACTCCTTTCAGACTGGTTTCTTTTCAGCTCGGCGTGTTTCTTTCCGTTTCTGTTGTTTTGTAACGCAGCTTCAATGTTTCTGAACCGTCCTCTGACTCTGTCTCCTTAGACGGGTGGAGGAAGCCAACGATGTCGTCTACTCCTCCGTCGCCTCGCGAAGATGAAGACGTGTCGGCGTCTCCCACGGCAACGAGCTGTGACACAGGGAGGAGTCTGACCCGTCTGCTGCTCCGGCGAGTTCACGAAAACCCGGACGTGTTGGAGCTTCAACTCATCGTTTGAATGAACTCCTAAAGACTGAAGACTTCAGCTGAATGAAGGACTTCCTGAAGGCTCCCTGGTTGAGCTGGTGTAACCGGACTAAAACCTTCTCCACGACCCTGTCTGTCATCGTGAAACCACGGTCGGCCAACTTTCCCTCACAAGCAAAATCTTTTTTCGGAGAAACAAAAGCAAAGTACGAAGTGAGAGGTACCAGCAGATCCACCTGGATGGGACCCGTAAAAAAAGCGGAAACTTTTTTAACATTTTTAAAGTAAAACGCTGCTTCTCTTGTGGAAGCACATGACTAGTAGAATAGAGGGTCTGCATTGACGTCAGTTCCCCACTGGACCCCCTTACTCGCACTGAGTGATAAAAACATCAGCAAAAATGGCTTAAATTAGTGTCAGTTTGACTTGACAGTGACCCGTACAGTTACCTCAAGAACCAGTGGTCCATGGACATTAATATTTGGTACAGTTACCAAGAACCAGTGGTCCATGGACATTAATATTTGGTACAGTTACCAAGAACCAGTGGTCCATGGACATTAATATTTGGTACAGTTACCAAGAACCAGTGGTCCATGGACATTAATATTTGGTACAGTTACCAAGAACCAGTGGTCCATGGACATTAATATTTGGTACAGTTACCAAGAACCAGTGGTCCATGGATATTAATATTTGGTACAGTTACCAAGAACCAGTGGTCCATGGACATTAATATTTGGTACAGTTACCAAGAACCAGTGGTCCATGGACATTAATATTTGGTACAGTTACCAAGAACCAGTGGTCCATGGACATTAATATTTGGTACAGTTACCAAGAACCAGTGGTCCATGGACATTAATATTTGGTACAGTTACCAAAAACCAGTGGTCCATGGACATTAATATTTGGTACAGTTACCAAGAACCAGTGGTCCATGGACATTAATATTTGGTACAGTTACCCCAAGAACCAGTGGTCCATGGACATTAATATTTAGCCATGAATCCAGTTTCCTGATATTTATATGTACTTAATTTCTACGCCGGGGAAATACATGAAGCAAAGCTTGAAGGCTTACAAAAGTCTTGACGCTTGTTCCGACTTCAAGGCAGGATTTGTTGTAGAAATTAAAATGATCAGGACACCGAACTTTATGATTTGACCGTTTAAGGCTGAATTCTGGTTCTGCGTTAAACCTACACCGTAGGCTACGCGGCTACGCGGGAGTCTTTCCATAGCCTACGCCGTAGCCTGACCTGCACCTCCCAAAAAATGTAACTACGCTTCGAGGCGACGCAGACCCAACGCAGACCGAGAGGGCTGTGATTGGTTCACTTGGTAGCAACGCATTTCCGGTTCGTGAAGCAGTAGTGAATTTTCAGCGCTCTTTTCTTCGTGTTTGTGTGATTTTCTTGTTTTGGTTTTTTGCACAATAGTTGTCCTTATCTCTTTGATTCACTGTGACCGGAAAAGCCGGAAGCTAAACCAAGTATCAACTAGCGCTCTGAGGGGGTTTTGCACCATGGCGAAATGGAGTGACGGAGAAGTCCGAAGGATTCACGACGGCGTCAGGGCAACGCCGTAGGCTTTGCGTTGGTTTAACGCAGAACTTTAAATCAGGCTTTAACGTTAGCTACCCAAAAATCCAACATTACCTGATACAAAATGGGAACCGCAAATCCCCGTTTCGGTGCCTGGAATCCAGTTGTTTCTGTGAATTGCAGCGATCCATTTGTCTCTCTTAAGCTTGTTTTTCTGCAGTCTGTAAAATGATAACTCTGATTTCTTGCTAAATTCAATTCAATTCAATTCAATTTTATTTATATAGCGTCTAATACAACAGAGTTGTCTCTAGACGCTTTCCAGAGACCCAGAACACATAAATCTATGAGTACAGTTGATCGCACAACAGCTCTTTCCCATTTTAGATGTTTTCCAGTTGCTCAAATTGAAAGTCTTTCTGACACTCGGTGGGCATAACCCGCTGTGAAGTCGCATCTGTGACATCATGCACATTCCCTCTATATGACCATATATGGCGGTCAGCCCTCTGTGACATCATAGAGAGCCAACGTTAAAAAAAGGTCACCAGAGGGAAGCGTTTCCGGCATCCTGAAGACTAATTTATTTTTTGTTTTATAGGAATACTACAACCTAAAGTACAATTACTTGGGTTTTCGGTCACTATAAAGTTTCATTTGTTCTTTTCAGAAGTTTCTGTATTTTGTTTTTCTGTTTCTGTCGTTCTTTTTTCACAGCTGGAAGAGAAAACTGTGGTTTACACGACCAACCTCCAACTCATGAATGTTACAACAGGATGTTTTTACACAGAACAAGAGACGGGACCTCGTCCTTCTCCCTCCTGCTGTTCGTGACCTTTTTTTAGCAGGAGGAACTATTACAGGAAGAGAGCGTTGCCATGGAAACCAGACTAAAGACATTCAAGTTTAACACATGAGACTCTATTTTTATTACTTCAACTTTTACTCTCTCTCACTTTTGCTTCCTTGTCATTGTCACAGTGTGGTTTTGTGGTTCATATTGATTTCTGAAAGTAACTTTGTAAGAGAAGTGATTTGTAAATAAAGAAGATATGAAGATAAATTAGAGTTTTTAGATGACCTGAATCTGAGAAACACTAAACTCGATGTTCATAGTGGTACTTTGATCTCTGGTTCTCTATTCTGCCCTCTGGTGGACGACGCTGGCATCACAGGATTGGCCCTCGAGGGCAGATCTCCCGCATGTTTTAGGTCAGGGGTCCTCGATTCATTCTCTTTTTTTGTTAAACTTTATTTTCAAAATGTTTCCAGATTTTATACAAACTCTCACACAAACAAAATCAAACAAAAAACAAAATCAAAATACCAAAACCATCACTTACAATCACAAAACCTCACAATAAATAAGAAAAAATGTAAAATAAAAAATAGAAAAAGAAATTTGCAGACCGAGTGGTATTAAAGTATAGAACAAACATATTGTACAAACAACAGACAGAACCAACAAACCCTGCAAAAGACATATCCGTTTTCTACGTAAAATATGTATCTGTATTTTTTTTTAAAGTGGACCTATTATGGATCTAATACCTATTTTAAACAGGCCTTGAATAAAACAAGCTCTTGATTGTTTTATCTAAATAAATTAGAAATTCAGCCTCTAAACCATGTCTTTATCTTCCCATTCTCTAACCTCATTATCTATGCAGGATTCTGAGTGGGCGGGGCTATGATAATGAGGCTCTGTGCTGATTGGCTGCCTGAATGACGCGATACACCGCTACGGAAAAATGGAGGAAGCTCCGGCCGGTGGAGTTAGTTGTTAGTGGTTTCAGCATCGGAAGCAAACCGATGTAAATCACATTTTGGTTCCGTAACTTTGGGATCAGAATCTTATTGTCTCGTAGATCCACATCACACTGGACGATCATCCGGGCGGCTGTACAGACTCTGCAGAATCTGGTTGTTTCCTCCTTCTCTGAGTTGCTGAGGGGAGACCACTTTATAAATGTTAAAGCAAGAAAAAAGTGAGAAAAGAAGGAAGGAAGGGAGGAAGTGGGAAAGGGAGTAAGGAAGGGAGAAAAGATGGAAGGGAGGAAAGAAGGAAGTAAGGAAGGAAGGAAGGAAGGAAGGAAGGAAGGAAGAAAGGAAGAAAGGAAGGAAGAAAGAAAGAAAGAAAGAAAGAAAGAAAGAAAGAAAGAAAGAAAGAAAGAAAGAAAGAAAGAAAGAAAGAAAGAAAGAAAGAAAGAAAGAAAGAAAGAAAGAAAGAAAGAAAGAAAGAAGTAGGAAATGGAGAAACGATGGAAGGAAGGGAGAAAGAAAAGGAAGAAAGGAGGGAAGAAGGGAGAAAAGATGGAAGGAAGTAGGGAAGGAAGGAAGGAATGGTGAAAAGGAAAGAAGGGAGGAAGTAGTAAAGGGAGTAAGGAAGGGAGAAAAGATGGAAGAAAGAAAGAAAGAAAGAAAGAAAGAAAGAAAGAAAGAAAGAAAGAAAGAAAGAAAGAAAGAAAGAAAGAAAGAAAGAAAGAAAGAAAGAAAGAAAGAAAGAAAGAAAGAAAGAAGTAGGAAATGGAGAAACGATGGAAGGAAGGGAGAAAGAAAAGGAAGAAAGGAGGGAAGAAGGAAGGAATGGATAAAATAAGGAAAGAAAGAAGGAAAAGCAAAGTAAGGGTTAGGGATTATTAAGGTAATAAAGGAACGAATGACAAAAGGGAGGTAGGAAGAAAAAGTAGTAAAGGAGGGTAAAAAAGGAAAAGAGGAAAGGAAGAAGGAAGGAGAGAGCAGGAGGAAAGAAGGATAGAAGAATTGGGTCATTTTGACCCAAAGACAGTACAAGGTTTAATCGGGACTGGAGCATCGGATTTCCATTTCACTTAGTAAAGTTTGAGTTAGTTAGTTAGTTAGTTAGTTAGTTAGTTAGTTAGTTACCGGTAGTTAGTTAGTTAGTTAGTTAGTTAGTTAGTTAGTTAGTTAGTTAGTTAGTTAGTTAGTTAGTTAGTTAGTTAGTTAGTATGAGAAGGTTAGGGTTTGTGAACTTACCCAAGAGGAATATCTCAGGTTTCATTGGGGAATCAATACTATTAATTTTTAATATAGTTTTGCAGATCCTTTGCCAGAAAACCTTAAATATTCTTTGTCATGGTTCAGGTTCAGTTTCCTCCTCCCGGGTCTGCGGTTCTCGTCTCCGGCTCTTGAGGAACCAGAAGAACCAGAACCAAACCACCAACCACTTCCCAACTCGGTTTAAGCTTCCACTTGTTGGTCACTGCACTAGTTTTATTTTCATTTCATATATGTTTATTTATATATATATATATATATATATATATATATATATATATATATATATATATATATATATATATATATATATATATATATATATATATATATATATATATATATATATATATATATATATATATATGCACTTGGTGATTATTTAGATCCATCCATCCATCCACCTCCCTAGGGAGGAGGGACATGCCTGGAACACCTCCCTAGGGAGGAGGGACATGCCTGGAACACCTCCCTAGGGAGGTGGGACATGCCTGGAACACCTCCCTAGGGAGGAGGGACATGCCTGGAACACCTCCCTAGGGAGGTGGGACATGCCTGGAACACCTCCCTAGGGAGGAGGGACATGCCTGGAACACCTCCCTAAGGAGACATCTAGGAGGATCCGGTACAGATGTCCAAGCCACCTCAGCTGACTCCTCTCAATGGGAAGGAGCAGCGGCTCGACTCCGAGCTCCTCCCGGGTGACCGAACTCCTCACCCTATCTCTAAGGGAGCGTCCAGCCGCCCTGCAGAGGAAACTCATCTCTAAGGGAGCGTCCAGCCCCCCTGCAGAGGAAACTCATCTCTAAGGGAGGAAACTCATCTCTAAGGGAGCGTCCAGCCGCCCTGCAGAGGAAACTCATCTCTAAGGGAGGAAACTCATCTCTAAGGGAGCGTCCAGCCGCCCTGCGGAGGAAACTCATCTCTAAGGGAGCGTCCAGCCGCCCTGCGGAGGAAACTCATCTCTAAGGGAGCGTCCAGCCACCCTGCGGAGGAAACTCATCTCTAAGGGAGCGTCCAGCCGCCCTGCGGAGGAAACTCATCTCTAAGGGAGCGTCCAGCCACCCTGCGGAGGAAACTCATCTCGGCCGCTTGTATCCGCGATCTTGTCCTTTCGGTCACTACCCAAAGTTCATGACCATAGGTGAGGGTAGGGGCGTAGATTGACCGGTAAATCGAAAGCTTCGCCTTTCGACCCCGAGATACTTGAACTCCTCCACCTGAGGCAGGACTTCTCCACCCACACCGGAGAAGGCACGCCACCCTTTTCCGGTGGAGAACCATGGCCTCGGTTTTGGAGGTGCTGATTCTCATCCCTGCCGCGTCGCACTCGGCCACGAACCGCCCCAGCACATGCTGGAGGTCCCGGGATAAAAATATATATATAAAAAAAAAAAAAGTGTTACCGTGGCGACGATAGACGCCAAAAAGCGTGCCCCCCCTTCATCTGATTGGATATGTGATAGTCCCTACTTTCTGCCATAACTTTTGAATGGTTTGACATAAAGAAGGGTCGTGGGTGGTGTCATCGGACTCGGTTTTGAGTCCTTGAACATAATTGGTGCAAATTAGCTCCACCCCTTCTTCTGATTGGTCGATATCTGATAGTTCCTACTTTCTGTCATAACTTTTGAATGGTTTGATATAGAGAGTCGTGGGTGGTTTCATCCCCTAAATGTCCAGTTCTGAAGAATCTACATGAAGTCATACAAGCTTCCACTGCAGCCTGAACGTGCACAAGGGTGGAGGCCGTTCATCCGTTCATCGCTGCTTGCAGCTTTAATTACTCTTACTATTTGATGCTCTTACGGCTGGTTCATACATGTTGCTCAGGTTGGTGCATGTTACTCAGGTTCTCTTACAGCTCTGCACCCGAATCAGTCAAACCTCCTGTGACGTCGGTTTCCGAAGAACAACAAACTTTATTTTGAAATAAGAGAAACGGAACTGTTGTTTTGAAGCAGGAAATTGACTCATGGTGGTGGTTTAGGGTCAGAGAGCAGCAGAGAAAGCTGTGAACACATCAGAGTCAGAGCTGAAAAGGGGAAAAAACATGAAGTATTGGCCATTTTCAGGGAAACTAGACAGTTATGTTTGAATTTAGTACTAATTAACAGTTTTTCTTGCTAAAAAATGTAATACTTTGTTCTTTTCTCCAGCATTGTGAAGGTTTTCAACCTGACTTTCAACCTTCTTGACTGTCTGGTAACTCGATGAATGTTCCAAAAACAGATGGAAAAGTAAGAGAAGAAAGTTGTCGTCTGAGTTGATCCATCCTAACCTGTGGTTGGCCAAGCCTTTCTCAAGTTTGGTCAGATAACTCCTGACTCCTGACGTGTCACAGTCTTCTTTCGGTAACGTCTGAATCCCACAATAAGAGCCTGAGAGCTTTTTTAGAATAGAAGAGTAGAATAGAAAGCCTTTATTATCATTATAATGGTATAATGAGATTAGGCAGCAGCTCCATAAAAGTGCACACATGTAAAGACTATGTAAAAAACAAAAAAGCTAAATAAGAAACAGGAAATATAGATATATATACACTATGAAAATTAATGAATCAGAATCAGAATCAGAAAAAGCTTTATTGCCAAGTCAGACATAAATCAGACGAGAGAACTTGACTCCGGTTCACACCGAATGAGAGAATATTGCACATACGAGTGAAGAATATTGCACATGAATGAGTTAACCTGGTGAACTTTGTGAACGATTGAGTGGAAAAAGGTTTAACAAACAAAGTCAAAAGAAATCTCATTTAAATTGATACACACATTCTACCCTGCAAAAGAATATTTAGCAACATTTAAGAATGATATAGATGTCAAATGTACTTTCTTGTCTGGTTCATGTCTGTATTTTGCTCTCGATCTTCTGCTGTCTATTTGGTCTCATTGAAGATGAAATAAAACCCACCTGATTTAACCGACTGGTCGTCATCTGTGAATGACAGTCATCAGTTTGAGGGTGTGATGAAGAATCCCCCACATGGATCCTCCAGGACCAGGGTTGGGAAACACTGGACCAGATCAAGATTCATTTCTACTGAAATGCTTCATTTTCTCTGTAAAGTGCAATGAAATTAACTTTGTTGTGAATTAAGTTTTTTTGAATAAACTCCCTCTGAACAAGTTCAGTTAACTATGGAAAGTTTTAGGGCCAGGCAGGAGAAAAATAAAAATAATATTTTAGACGAGGAAGATTTGTTTTTCATTATGCACTTTGAGAAAAAAGTCGAAATGTTGAGAAAAAAAGTCGAAATGTCGAGATTAATGTTGAAGTAAAATTTCGAGAAAAAAATCGAAATGTTGAGAAAAAAGTCAAAATTTCGTGAATAAAGTTGAAATGTTGAGAAAACAGGCGAAATTTCGACTTTATTCATGAAATTTCGACTTTCGACATTAATCTCAACATTTCAACTTTTTTTCTCAAAGTGCACAATAAAAAAAAATCTCCCCCTCTCAAATATTTTTTCTCCTGCATGGCCCTAATACTTTTCCGTAGTTAACGGATGACAAAAATGTAAAAATAAATAAATGAACAACCAATAATCAACCATCATACATCTTCAACATGACAGTACCACCTGTGGCCACATGGGGGCGACATAGTGCAGCCTTGGTCAGGCTTTACTCTCCTACAGGACGTTTAATTCTTGTGTTTACATTCATTGTTGTCAGTGTTTCTTTCTTTTTTATAATTATGCACATGGGAGGTAGATGTACACTGACAAATACAGATAATTATTATCATAAAATAAAGATTATTATTAGAGAGTTTGTGAGAGTGAGGTTTTGAGCTAAATGTGGAGCTCCGGGGGAAAGAGGGCAGAAAAGCGGAAGTATCAGCTTCCTTTAGTTCATCTCTTCTCTTTTCTGACTGCAGAAGACGTTCGACTCTGAGAGACTGGAGATGGCAGTTTACGGCCCGGCGATCCTCTGCAGCTTCTGGTTCCTTCTGACGGGTAAACTGAACGCTTTTTTACATTTCCATCATTCAGAGACTTTTACTTCAACTCTGAACTGAGTTTGGTGCGTGAAGAGGTTTTTAGGTTCATATCAGTGATTCACAGTGAGCTGTTTAAAGTTGACTTAAATCCTCCTTTGACATTTCCCTGCTTCAACGGCGGGTCACTAGGAACTGGTCTGGTGAAAGTGTTCATGTAGCTTTTCTGTCATTGAGTGTGTTTACATGGGAAGTTTAATTCCTCTTTAATTCAGCATTAAAATTAAATCCGATTATTTCATCCGGAATAATTAATAATTAACTCTTAGAGATGACTTAGACTCAGTTACAAAGAGTAAGTGTAGTTTACTAGCTTCATCTTTCCTGTGGTAATAATTATGTCCAACATGAACCAACACAGACAACAGCAGACATGTCACTCTCTTAGAGTTGATACAAGTTATTAACTATAAACCTTAGTTTTCCTGTGGAAAAAGGAATTAAATGTTAAAATAAAAATTAATTATGAATTATTAAGCTTTGTGAAAGCTTTAGCGATAGCATCAGCCGCGTGTGAGGAAACTCTTCACACTAGAACTCCACATATCACTTGTGAAGCTGACGCGATTTGTCGTCCTGCGTGAGGGTTTGGACTGTATATAGTTTGGTAAAACTCCGGCGGACATTTATCAGTGAAATATTTACGACTCTGCAGCGCGTACCGCAGATCCAAGCAGCTAACGAGGCGGCTAAACCTGATGTCTGCTACAACAGAAAGCAGCTGATGAGCAAAGCTTATGAATCCATTACGTTACGGTGAAGTTATTTATTTTTCTTGCTGTCGTTTATAGGTCTCTGTTACAGCGGAGTTAGCGACTTTGCTCCTTTTCTGTCTCTGCCTTAGCGGCAGCCAACTTTGAAAACTTCATATCCTCCTTCGTGTGAAAAACTTTCAAATGTCCTATCAGCTTCATTGTGTTGAAATTCTTTTGTAACATTCGCCCCCTCAGGAGACCTGGGTCTGAGATGTGGAACGCAGCGCGGGCGGCGGGTTGTTGTTGTAAACGTCATCTGATCAGCCTGATTTGAACTTTTATTTTCCGATCTCCGATAGGGCCATTATCAGGCCGATACCGATCAGTTGTCGATCGATCGGTGCATCTCTAGTGTGTTCTGGCTCGGCCTCATGGCCTCCTTTTGGTTTCCCTGGGTCTCTACAGCAGGGACGAGACTCCTGGTCTGGACAGGAACCTCAGTTTCATTTCCTGTATCAGCGAAGACCTGGACGGGCCTCCTGCGATGTCACCTATACGTTTCTGAAGACGGCCTTTTTGTACTTTAATGAATTACCTTTATTGTACCACAGATGGAGTGCTGGTTCAGTTATTAGACAGTTATTAATAATGAATAAAGAAGATGACTTATCAAAATGAATGAATCAAAACGGGGCACCACCTGACTTATCAGGAAATAATAACTAAACAGCAAACCGCTTTTGGAAGAACTGAAAGAACTCAGAGGCTTTATGGCCAAAATAAGAGTGTGGTTGTGGGTGAAGGGGGGGGGGGGGGGGGGGGGGGGGTGAGAGGAATAGAGAAGGAAGTAAAACCTAAGACACTAAAATAACTTCTCACCACCAGAAAACCAAACGATAAAATAAACAAACACAGTTAAGCTAATAAACACAGTAGTGATGGGATCAGCGGTCCGGCTAACAACGTAAAACTAAACTAGTTAAATGTGTTAACTAAGGGTGCTTTCACACCTGTCCCGTTTGGAGCAGTTGTTCTGAAACAGGGAGCGTTTCTCCCTAAAGATCGATTTGTTTGGTACATGTGAACACAGCAATCGCGCTCGGATGTGGCACAAAACAAGCGAGCCGAGATCCTAGGAGAGGTGGTCTCGGCTCGCTTCCATTCCAGACCTGGAGATGTCGTCACAGCGTGGCACGGTGAAATTAAAAAATGTTAAATTTTTTGAACATCGGCGGCAGAGCGGTCCGCTCTTGCGCCGGTCGCACATAAATGAATGGGAAAGCCGGCGGCGGTCTGCACTTTGCGCCCTCTCTGTGAAAGGGGCTTATTGTTTTTCCCGGGGTACGGAAGAGGAAACTCCTTCCGTGTTCATTTCTGACCAATCAGAGAACAGTTGGTTCGCGCATGGCATTTGTTACCAGCTTTGAACCGCTACAGATGTTTGGCTTGTGAATACAAACTCGACATATGAAAAACAAAACAACTGTATCGATTTAGCCCCTGAATCGGAAGAAAACAAACAGGCCACAGGTGTGAAAGCACCCTAAGTTTCTCTGCCCAGAAACAAAACAGCCTCTTACCTGGATCTTTGTAGTTGAAGAAAAAGGTGGTTTGGTCTGGCCGGTCATTGTTCCTTGGTGAACAGCTGGATGGTTACACTCCTTGGTGAACAGCTCGTTAAGCGTGTCTCTCTCTCTCCTGCTCTCCTCGTCTCCGTGTGGATGAGTGGTGCATTATGGGTACAGCTGCTGGACCTCCTTCAGCTCCAGGTCGGTCCGAAGGCGTTCACGTCGTCGGGGGGGTGCAAGGGTCTCTCGTTCGGCTCATCTGGGGCTCGGAACATTGGCACGTCACTCGTTGCAGCACTCCACACAGACGCTTCTTCAGTCACGATCATAGAGAAGGCCCATAGCTAGTAGCTCTTCATGCTAAGATAAGAGCTGTGGCCTTCTTCATAGCTCAGAGAACTCTATAAGACCGTGGACAGGGCTGAAGGAGAAGAGAGTAGAGGGGGAACCTGCTCTTTATAGCCAGGCCTGGGCTGCCATAAATCAGCAGCGGCCCGTCCTGCAATTTGGGGTTCATGCCCAATGAGGAGGCTATTCCTTATCACCAAGGGCCGTAAATGCAAAGCCTGCTTTGAGTGATTATGGAGGTTCCTTTGTTTCAAACCATGCGGAGTTCGAGGCTGAACTCAGAGTTGAAATGAAGTCTTCCCATGTTCAACACAGGGCTGTGGCCCAACACCTTATTTTTATAATGATGTTCTGATGTCAGTATTCAGTCATTTTTACCGTCTTCAACCGTGTTGTTTGCAGGTGCTCAAGATCCAACTGTGACATACCAGTTTGCAAGAACGTGTGCAGTACTAGGATCCACCGTCACCATCCCCTGCAGCTTCACACCTAGAGAGTCTTTCTATAAAGACGGTAAAGAAATTCGACTGCGGGTTGTTAGAGTCCTCTGGTGTCAGAACAGTCTGCAGTGTCGAAAGCCCAGCCCAGCTGTGTTTGACAGTAATTCAACAAACAACGACCCTCGTTACCGATACCTGGGGGACATGAAGGGAATCTGCACTTTACAGATCAGAGACGTTCAGAGGAAAGACGGCAAAGGACCAGACGGGTCACAAGACGACTCAACGTTTCGCTTCAGGATAGAAGCTGATCATCCTATAGGAGATTTCACTAATTTAACCGGAGTGATAGTTACAGTTGTTGGTAAGAACAACATCCTCAGTCTGGTACAAATACTGATCATAAATATGATGAAAACTAATTAACTTTTGTATTTCAGGTGGGATTAAACTGAGAATAAAAACCTCCAGTAACGAGTCCAGACGAGGTCAATCAGTCTCTCTGCAGTGCACCTCTTCATTCTGCACCTTCCACCACCTGAATGTCACCTGGTTCAGAGATGGCCACGCCCTCCCAGAGTCTGGACACGCCCTCCAGCTCGGCCCTCTGACTGCAGGGGATTCTGGGAACTACACCTGCGCTCTGAGCACGGACGTGAACACACGGTCTGACCCGTTCAGCCTGCAGGTGGAGGACGGAGACGGAGACGGAGACGGTCCTGAGGATGGAGGTTGGCTCACTTTTCTTTCACCAACATTTTCCGAAAGTTGCTCATTTTCAATTTTCTTCTTCTGGGGAAGACTCAATCAAAGGTAGCTATGGGAACACGCCTGCCACATGTCAATCAAAGGTAGCTATGGGAACACGCCTACCACATGTCAATCAAAGGTAGCTATGGGAACACGCCTACCACATGTCAATCAAAGGTAGCTATGGGAACACGCCTACCACATGTCAATCAAAGGTAGCTATGGGAACACGCCCACCACATGTCGCGTTCAGCCGACGCTGGTTCGTACAAACGGGTACGATTACGGATGAGGAAGTCATGACGCCCAGCGATTGGCTGAGCCGACTGTCAATCAATCTCATTAGAAATAGATTCACGAATTCGTCATATGAACTCTGCTGTGATGGTAGAAAAACATTCACTCCCCTTTTTCGGGTACATGAAATCAAACGAGGGCCCCCACTCTTATACATTCAACTCACTTCAGATGAATTCAAACGAAGAGGCTTCCAACTAAGAGAGGTTTCTTCATTTCCTCCTTGTTTACTCGTCTTAGTTCAGCTTCTGAAAGTTTAAACTGATAAACTTTATACGCTGCATCCGTTGTTGGTCCGTCATCCGTCCCCGTCTCTCGGCGTCCCGTCCCAGCGTCTACGGGTCAAACTCAGAATGAGTCAGTATTTACAAAACAACTACAAAGTTTCAACATATCTTGTCTTGGTTGTGTTTTTTAGACATATTCATGTGTTTTTCATCCGTTTACTAAGCACTAGGGGTGTAACGGTATTTGTATTCGTCCCGTCCGGTCACGGTACGGGGGTCACGGTTCGGTTCACGCAGTCATACGGCGAATACGTCTGACTGAGTTAAAAAAAAAAAAAAAAAAAAAAAAATCAATCGTTTTTTTTCCCCTTATAAATATCAACAGTCACGTTCCATTACAGACCTAAATGTGTGCTAGTCTGTGCATATCAATAAATATATGTGCAATTCATATATCATCATAAATTGTAGGCTATAATAACGACAGAATGTTCTAATTCTTAATTTACAACTGTCCTGAACGCATCGGCGCCGTGAGCCAAAGCGGGTTGGCTGTAAAGCCTGATTTATGGTTCTGCGTTAAATCGACGCAGAGCATACGCCGTAGGGTACGGCGCAGTCTACGGCGAGGTTATGCGGCGACGCGCAACCTTCGCCGTAGGCGCTGCGTTGGTGTAACGCGGTACCATAAATCAGCCTTAACAGTCACAGCAAATTTGCCGTGAAGGAGATTAGCGCTAAAGTTTAAAAGAGGACTAAATTTGTACAAAGTTTTGAATGTTACCCTGTTTTACACGTTACCTGGATTATTTTGAGTTATGGAAGAGTCAACTGTCATTGGTGAGTCAGTGTAACCTTCTTAAATAATTTATTTATCAGAATGTTGTGGTATTCTTGACCACCTGCTTATTTGAATGTGCTTGTGTTGTTTTCAACGAGACCGCCGAGTCTATTCTCTGTTATAGAGCTCAGAAATGATGTTATAGACCGCTGTGTCTATCTATCTAAATAGATGTGTAATTTAGACCAGTTATGTTTTTTTTTTTGTGTTTAAGCTGTATCAAAGATGGAACTGAGTGTGTGTGTGTGTGTGTGTGTGTGTGTGTGTGTGTGTGTGTGTGTGTGTGTGTGTGTGTGTGTGTGTGTGTTCTTCTGAACAAGTTTGTGACTTTCCTCTGCTTTCTGCAGCATAGGCCTATAGGCTTAGCTCAATAAAAGTGAGAATAAATGTAGTTTGATGGGTAGGATGATGTTGTTGAACGTTAAAATGACTATCATAAGGGCCCATGGAGAATGCTCCGCCCCCAGACGGCTCTGCCCATTATTCTATTTATTTTACACTTTAATAAGAGATGCTTTTTAGTTTTGTAGCCAATTGAACAAACTTTAACTTTCAAATGCTATGATCAAAATAAAGGAAGAAAAAACTTGTCTTATACATTTGGGACTTTTTGTATTTTTTTTCCCGTTGTACCGAACCCGTACCGAACCCGTACCGAACCGTGACCCCTGTACCGAGGTACGTACCGAACCGTGACTTGTGTGTACCGTGACACCCCTACTAAGCACGTAATTATCATACCATCACATCAGAAGCAGAAGTTCAACCGGAGGAAGAGCTGATGCTGATGCTGATGCTGATGCTGACGTTCAAACATGTCCATCGATGCTGCAACTTCCTCTCGGCGTTGCCGTGGCGACGGGTGAATGCTCAGAAATACTTCTCTGATGATAGCGGGTCCAGTTCCAGCCGGGCCGGCGGTTCTGGTCCTCCAGGGACAGACAACGTTTAAATGCTCCACCTGCTGCTTTTTTCTTTTTCAGATTTCAGTAGATTCAATTTAAACTATTGCATGCAAAAGGGTCAGAACCTAAATGAGGCGTCTCGATGCAGAGTGACGACGTAACTAAGGAAGCATAAGGATTTTAAGGCACAACGGATGATTCATTCTTAGGATTCGAGTGGATAAAAACATCTTTAAGGTCAGTGTTGATCTTTCTGGGGCAGACTACCAGTCTGTACACTTGGCTTTATATTCAGGTTTAATCATGATTAAACTTTAATCTTTACAACACCCTTTTACGGAAGAGTATCAGGGCCAGGCAGGAGAAAAATAAAAATAATATTTTAGAGGAGGATGTTTTTTTTTCATTATGCACTTCAAGAAAAAAGTCAATGTCGAGAAAAAAGTCGAAATGTCAAGATTAATGTTGAAGTACAATTTCGAGAAAGAAGTCAAGTGAGTATAGTATATAGTAATATGGTAATACAAGAATTGGCTTTACGATATTGATTTGAAACACATATCACACATATGCATAACTTCAGAAACTTAACCTTAACGTTAGACTCCAAGGATGTAGGTTAGTTAGTTAGTTAGTTAGTTAGTTAGTTAGTTAGTTAGTTAGTTAGTTAGTTAGTTAGTTAGTTAGTTAGTTAGTTAGTTAGTTAGTTAGTTAGTTAGTTAGTTAGTTACAGCTGCTGCTGCAGAGCTGTCAGTCGCTCTGCTAACTGGATTTGATGGACCAGAGGAGACATTTACACTTTATTCACCAAATTGTATTTCAACTTTATTCCCAAAATTTCGACTTTATTCATGAAATTTTGACTTTATTCGTGAAATTGTATTTCAACATTAATCTTGACATTTCGACTTTTTTCTCGACATTTCAACTTTTTTCTCGAAGTGCACAATAAAATTAATACTGACCTTAAAGATTTTTTTGTTTACTTGAATCGTAAGAATGCATCATCCTTTGTGCCTTAAAATCATTATACTTCCTCTGTTTCATCGTCGTTCTGCAAAGAGACGCCTCATGTAGGTTATGCTCCGTTTACAAGGCAAGGCAAGTTTATTTGTATACCACAATTCAACACAAGGTAATTCAAAGTGCTTTACATCAAGATTAAAAGCAGCAAGACACAATTAAACAGTAAATAACAAATAAAATGAAATAAAATGATAAGAAAAGAGGTAAAATAATAAAAAGCGCAAGTTGTTAAAAAGTAAGGGCAGTAGATCCAGCAGGTTCATCTCATTCTTAAAATGGCAAGAATTACGTTTCTATACGATCAAAACGTACAAAGACCAAGTCAAAGTAGATTTCGGTAGATTTAATTAAACAGTTGTTTAAAAGCAACTGTTTAATTAAAAAGCAACTGTTTAATTAAAAAGCAACTGTTTAATTAAATCTACTGAAATCTGGATCATTTCTCAGGTCTTATTCTTGGTAACTTAGACGCTCAGTTTCAGTCCAGTTATTCACCTGGTTGGAAAGAACCTGTTAAAGAGTTTTTAATGGGTTTTTCTCCGTCACTTCCTGCCACACCTGCCCTCTAGTTCCCTCTAGTGCCCCCCGGTGGTGAAGCAGCTCGGGTTAATGGGCGTCTCTCTGTCCCACAGGTAAGACCCGGCGTCTGGCCCTGATCCTGGGCGGCGTCTCCGGCGTCCTGCTGGTCCTCGTGGTTCTGGTGCTGCTCTGCTTCACTCTGAGGTACCAAGGAAACGTCTTTTATTCTCCCGCTGCACAGAAACGAGAAGGACTGAATCTGAATCTTCAGAAGGAGAAAAGAGGAACGAGAAGATGAAAAAGAAGGAGAAGGAGGAGCGTGTGTCACTGAAGGAAACGTTACGTTTCTGTAAAAAGAAAAAGGATGACATCATCAGCATTAGGGATGGGCGGTATGGATAAAAAAATGTATCACGATCATTTCTGGCATTTATCCCAATAACGATAAAAATTATGATAAAAAAAATACCAATTCAACTCCATCTTTGTAACTATAAATCTATCTCGCTTTCAGATCCACCATGTTTGTTACACAAAAACCTCATCAACTGGAATTTATCTTTCTTTCTTTCTTTCTTTCTTTCTTTCTTTCTTTCTTTCTTTCTTTCTTTCTTTCTTTCTTCCTTCCTTCCTTCCTTCCTTCCTTCCTTCCTTCCTTCCTTCCTTCCTTCCTTCCTTCCTTCCTTCCTTCCTTCCTTCCTTCCTTCCTTCCTTCCTTCCTTCCTTCCTTCCTTCCTTCCTTCCTTCCTTCCTTCCTTCCTTCCTTCCTTCACGTACGTTGTGCATGGATTTAACACAGAACCATAAATCAGTTTTACACAAAAACATCATAAATAGGAATGTATCGTTTTTACCGTGAGATACAAATTCTTACCGTGGCGAATTTTTTGGACGGTTTATCGTGAACGGTAAAATATCTCCCATTCCTAATCAGCATACAATAATCTACATGCTTGAGACGGTTTGAACAGTTTCTGGTGTTTTCAGACGTGTTTGTCTTCTGTGGTTGAATCGTTGCAGGAAACGAGCAGCGGCCAAGCAGCAAAGCATCATGGGAGCTGAGACAGAACTCAAGGTTAGTCCAGGAATTCAGTCTTGTTGTTTCTGGAGGAAGCTGGAAAAGTCTGATCTCTACGGTTCACGCTGCTACCGATGGTGATGAGATTCACAGACGCGGTGGCCGGGTATAATGGGATTATTATGGGATTCATGTTTCTTCTGTCTCCACCTGTGTCCTCAGTCCGATGGAGACGTCCACAGCAGCGTTCGGCCAGTTGCCGAGGGCGACGGAGCGGCCGAGGACGTGAACTACGCCTCCGTCCAGTTCAGACCCCAGAGACCGAGCAGGTAGGACCAGACCGGCGGTCCTCCCGTTCTGGCCGGGAAACTAACGTATTTTACCGGCTGTCCCGCCGTCCTCCCGTATTAGTATTTCCCCGTAAATTTCCCGTTTTACAATATAATAATTTTTAAACTGCCTCGCGAGAACTGCCCCCTGCTGTAGCTTGGGTGGCAGTTCTCACGAGGTTAGTGGCGACAACGGGAACAAACTCGGAACAACCAATCAGAGAGATAATTACGGAAGAGTATTAGGGCCAGGCAGGAGTGTGGAGGAGACCGGAGCTCAGAGAGCGACTGCAGAGCCGCTGCTTCACCCTAAAACCGTCCTCTGATTCTGTCTCCTTAGACGGGTGGAGGAAACCAACGATGTCGTCTACTCCTCCGTCGCCTCTCGGGGATGAAGACGTTTCGAGGATGGATGGATGGATGGATGGATGGATGGATGGATGAATGCAAGGATGGATGATGGATGGATGGATGGATGGATGGATGGATGGATGGATGGATGATGGATGGATGGATGATGGATGGATGGATGGATGGATGGATGGATGGATGATGGATGGATGGATGATGGATGGATGGATGGATGGATGGATGATGGATGGATGGATGGATGGATGGATGGATGATGGATGGATGGATGATGGATGGATGGATGGATGGATGGATGGATGATGGATGGATGGATGGATGGATGGATGGATGATGGATGGATGATGGATGGATGGATGGATGGATGGATGGATGGATGGATGGATGGATGGAGGGATGGATGGATGGATGGATGGATGGATGGATGGATGGATGGATGGATGGATGGATGGATGGATGGATGGATGGATGGATGGATGGATGGATGGATGGATGGATGATGGATGGATGCACTACCAACTATAATAAGTTCAGCTTTGATCATTCTTTGGTTTGACTTTGAGAAGATTGTATTTTTGGGGATTTGTACAGAATGTTATGTAATTATATATGTAATAAAGTTAATGTAATAAAAATGTAATAAAAATGAATTAGACAGAACAAAAAGTGCATTTTCCTTCTTTTCATGGTTCTTAAAAAGAACCTGCAGCAGCAGACGAGGAAACTCCTCAGAGGAAACTCTTCATGGGTTTGTTGTCCAACTGTCATTATTATAAAAACGCTTGAGCAGAAACATGAACTGAAAACATGAACACGAGTTAATGTTGGAGTTCTGATGACGTTTCTGGATTCACTTTTTGCATTTGGACCTGGAGTTTTTTCTGAGTAAAACTTGAGTCACAGAGTCTGAAGTAATGACGATGAATTCCTGTGGCGAGTGAAGGAAGTGTAAAAAAAGCTTTTATTGGTAATAACATGTTGGTCACCCACAAAGAGGAAATCATGTTGTTGCTGCGTAAATTACTTAAAAAAAACACACAGACACACACACACCTATATATATATATATATATATATATATATATATATATATATATATATATATATATATATATATATATATATATATATATATATATATATATATATATATATATATATATATCAGCGTTATGCCAGCGTTACGCCAGCGTTACACCAGCGTTACGCCAGCGTTATGCCAGCGTTACACCAGCGTTATGCCAGCGTTACGCCAGCGTTACACCAGCGTTATGCCAGCGTTACGCCAGCGTTACACCAGCGTTACATCAGCGTTATGCCAGCGTTACGCCAGCGTTACACCAGCGTTACGCCAGCGTTACACCAGCGTTACACCAGCGTTACGCCAGCGTTACACCAGCGTTACGCCAGCGTTACACCAGCGTTACACCAGCGTTACGCCAGCGTTACACCAGCGTTACGCCAGCGTTACGCCAGCGTTACATCAGCGTTATGCCAGCGTTACGCCAGCGTTACGCCAGCGTTACATCAGCGTTATGCCAGCGTTACATCAGCGTTACACCAGCGTTACGCCAGCGTTACATCAGCGTTATGCCAGCGTTACGCCAGCGTTACGCCAGCGTTACATCAGCGTTACACCAGCGTTACGCCAGCGTTACATCAGCGTTATGCCAGCGTTATGCCAGCGTTACACCAGCGTTACATCAGCGTTATGCCAGCGTTACGCCAGCGTTACACCAGCGTTACGCCAGCGTTATGCCAGCGTTACACCAGCGTTATGCCAGCGTTACGCCAGCGTTACACCAGCGTTATGCCAGCGTTATGCCAGCGTTACACCAGCGTTACATCAGCGTTACATCAGCGTTATGCCAGCGTTACACCAGCGTTACATCAGCGTTACGCCAGCGTTACACCAGCGTTACGCCAGCGTTACGCCAGCGTTACACCAGCGTTAGACCAGCGTTACGCCAGCGTTACACCAGCGTTACGCCAGCGTTACGCCAGCGTTACACCAGCGTTACACCAGCGTTACGCCAGCGTTACACCAGCGTTACGCCAGCGTTACGCCAGCGTTACGCCAGCGTTACGCCAGCGTTACATCAGCGTTATGCCAGCGTTACGCCAGCGTTACGCCAGCGTTACATCAGCGTTATGCCAGCGTTACATCAGCGTTACACCAGCGTTACGCCAGCGTTACATCAGCGTTATGCCAGCGTTACGCCAGCGTTACGCCAGCGTTACATCAGCGTTACACCAGCGTTACGCCAGCGTTACATCAGCGTTATGCCAGCGTTATGCCAGCGTTACACCAGCGTTACATCAGCGTTATGCCAGCGTTACGCCAGCGTTACACCAGCGTTACGCCAGCGTTACGCCAGCGTTACGCCAGCGTTACATCAGCGTTATGCCAGCGTTACACCAGCGTTACATCAGCGTTATGCCAGCGTTACACCAGCGTTACGCCAGCGTTACGCCAGCGTTACACCAGCGTTATGCCAGCGTTACATCAGCGTTATGCCAGCGTTACATCAGCGTTACGCCAGCGTTACACCAGCGTTATGCCAGCGTTACACCAGCGTTACGCCAGCGTTACGCCAGCGTTACACCAGCGTTACACCAGCGTTACACCAGCGCAGTGGTGTAAAATAACGAACTACAAGTACTTCGTTATTGTACTTAAGTAAGATTTTTGAGAATTTGTACTTTTATTGATACTTTCATTTTTCTGTACTTTTACTTTTACTTGGCTACATTTTCAAAGAAAAAATCGTACTTTTAATCCGCTAAAATTAAAATTGGACACGTCGTTACTCGCTACAAATTAAAGTCTTACATTAAATGAAAATGTAGGCTATTGCCGTGAGAACAGCACAGCGGGGGCTGATTTATGGTTCGGCGTTACACCGGCGCAGAGCTACGGCGTAGGGTACGCGGCGACGCACACCCTACGCCGTAGCCTACGGCGTAGGGTGTGCGTCGATTTAACGCGGAACCATAAGGCGGACGGGAAGGAAGGGGGGCGTGAATTGCCCGTGAATTGCCCGTGATTGCCCGGCGGCGGCTCCGTGACGAGACACCTGGGCGGACGGGGAGACTCGGCCTCCCCGAGAAGGAGACGCATCTCCCGGGAGAGTTGCGCTGCAGAGGCGGGCCGGAAAGGCCGGAGGAACCGCTGTCGCGTCGAGGACCGATGAAGACTGAAGCCTGAATTATCGGTCCGCGTTAAATCGACGCAGAGCCTACGCCGGGTATGCGGCGAAGCACACCTTGAGCTGCAGCCGACGCGTGTCCATGGGCCCCATTGTTACATTCCACCCCTTCTAATGTGGTTTTGGCATTAAAAAGTTCAATCAGTTGAAGAGTCTCCTGTCAGCGGGGCCAATGGGGAACAGCAGCAGTGATGAGCAAAGGGAGAAATTAAAAAGGGGTAATGGAAACAAACGCTAAAGGGGTCAGAATAATATCACCATTATTTAGAGTTGTAAGCAAATTCTTGGATTCTTCATTTCTTTGCAATCCTTTTGAAAATAATTTTGTACTTTGTACTTTGTACTTATTTTACACGATGTACTTTTGGTACTTTATTATATTTAATATCGAGGTACTTTTATACTTTTACTTAAGTAATTTTCAAGCAGAAAATTTGTACTTTTACTTAAGTACAATATTTTTGTACTTTTTCCACCTCTGCACCAGCGTTACGCCAGCGTTACGCCAGCGTTACGCCAGCGTTACGCCAGCGTTACGCCAGCGTTACGCCAGCGTTACACCAGCATTACGCCAGCGTTACACGAGCGTTACACCAGTGTTACGCCAGCGTTACACGAGCGTTACACCAGTGTTACGCCAGCGTTACACCAGCGTTACACCAGTGTTACACCATCGTTACGCCAGCGTTGAGCCATCTGTTCCATCTGTAACAGTTAACTATTTGTTTGAAGTTCTTCACAGAAACAAAAATGGCAAAATACAACTTGTTGTGTGAACTAATCTACTGTAGATAGAACAGAACAGATGTCTTAGTTTTTAGTAAACTTGACGTTGCAGCTCTCGTTTGCAAAGAAAAGAAAAAAGAAGAGAAAAACAGTAGCTATACAATAAAATACAATAAAATACTTTAAAATACTTTAAAATACAGTGGAGTAAATCACGTTGCAGGCTAAACTAAAGCCAACGAATGGACAACACCACCTGAACTGCTGCGCTTTTCCTGCAGTTTATTAGTACTCTGGTAAACTTATTAATAAATAATCTTAATAATAGATTTTAATAGATTAATAGAATAGAATAGAATAGAAGACTTTATTGATCTCCCAGAGGAGAAATTCAGTCGTGCAGCAGTCAAAACACACACACACACGCTTTATACAAAAAATGTAAAATAGAAATAACCAATAAATAGTTAAATAATAAAAAAGAGCAATATAAAAAGTAGAAAAAGAGTATGTACAAGAGAGAAAAAAAGTAGTAAACACCAAATAAACGTATAATATTTACAAAATATTTACAAATATTTCCAAAAACACGTGAGGTATTAGTGGTTATTGCACTTTTAAAGAGACAGGTTTATTGCACAAGGGTGGCTACAGTTTCTTGTTAAAAAAAAGAATCTTAGAATAGAATAAAATAGATCTTTATTGTCATTATCACCAGGTACAACGAAATCAAAAGTGCCCTCCAGTCAGGGCATTATATATAAAATAAAATAAATAAAAAATAAATAAAATGAAATAAAAAACAATACAATAATATAGACACATTCACCCCTCCATACCGTACACATCAACACACGGACATTACAAGAACTTTCATCAACATACATACAAAATAGTTTAGTTAAAGAACTTAATAAAACGGTGAGAATGTTTACTGACAGTTTGATCAGTTTAAACACATTAGAAAATGAATTTTAAATGAAATGAAATGTACATGTCTTTTATTTTGTAAAGGAGGGTTTTATTTTGGCGGTCCCGGTGACGCGGACCTTTCTCTTCCGGTGCAGGAGGTCGGCGTGCGGAGCAAGATGGCGGCGCCTGAGGAGCTGTTCTGCTGGGAAGGGGACTGGGGTCTCCCGTCCGTCAGCACCGACTGCCTGGTGGTTCTGGTGAGTGTCCGCGCCGTGACGTCACGACCCGCACCGTGACGTCACGACCCCAGTCCGCGGGGGGAACCAGCCCCGCGGGCACGCGCGTCAGGTCCGTGCCCGCTGCTGGCGGGGGCGCGCGTGACAGGTGAGAGGTGGAGACACCTGTTACCAGGGCAACGGGACAGGTGAGAGGTGGAGACACCTGTTACCGGGGTAACGGGACAGGTGAGAGGTGGAGACACCTGTTACCGGGGTAACGGGACAGGTGAGAGGTGGAGACACCTGTTACCATGGTAACGGGACAGGTGAGAGGGGGAGACACCTGTTACCGGAGGACAGGTGAGAGGTGGAGACACCTGTTACCAGGGCAACGGGACAGGTGAGAGGTGGAGACACCTGTTACCGGGGTAACGGGACAGGTGAGAGGTGGAGACACCTGTTACCGGGGTAACGGGACAGGTGAGAGGTGGAGACACCTGTTACCGGGGTAACGGGACAGGTGAGAGGTGGAGACACCTGTTACCGGGGCAACAAGACATGTTAGAGGTGGAGACAGCTGTTACCGGGGCAACGAGGACAGGTGAGAGGTGGAGACACCTGTTACCGGGGTAACGTGTCTCCACCTCTCACCTGTCCCGTTGCCCCGGTAACAGCTGTCTCCTTCAGATTCAGATTCAGAAAACTTTATTCATCCCCGAGGGGCAATTGCAGGACAACTGAGCAGCAAGGCGTTGAAAATATCAAATAGAACAAGAAATAAAGTAGAATAAAAATGAACAGGGCATGTCTCCTTATGTACAAAAAAATAATATAAATATACGAATGTCAAAAAGAATCTACAACAGAGTGACTGTAGTGGTATAAGTAAAAATATAAAGTATAAAGTGTCGACAGTGGATGTAAACAGTCCAACAGGAGTATAGAGTAGTCCTGGGGGGCGGGGGGGGGGGAGTTTAGCAGCTGGAATTAAAAGGCAAGGTAGCTTTGAGGACAAAAGTGTCTCTCCTCCTCTCAGTCCTGCAGGCGACGCAGCGCAGGCGCCTCCTGGAGGAGCCACTGGAATGCGGGATGGAGTATGTGTGAGGGGTCCTTCATGATTTCATCTGCCTGGCTGAGGGCCTGCTGGTTGAAAACCACAGACAGAGTTCTGACCGGCAGGCCGATGATTTTCCAGCACAGTGATGCTCTGCAGTCTGTTCCTGTTCTGGTGCTGAGGGAGTGGAACCAGCAGGAGAAGCTGAGGGAGTGGAACCAGCAGGTCATGGAGAAGCTGAGGGAGTGGAACCAGCAGGTCATGGAGAAGGTCATGATGCTTTCCAGGAAGGCGTAGTAGAAAGTCATCATGATGTGAGTGCTGACTCCGAAGGAGTTGAGTTTCCTGAGGAGGTACAGCCGTTGGTGACACTCCACCTCTAACCTGTCTCGTTGCCCCGGTAACGGGTGTCTCCACCTCTAACCTGTCCCGTTGCCCCGGTAACAGGTGTCTCCACCTCTAACCTGTCCCGTTGCCCCGGTAACAGGTGTCTCCACCTCTCACCTGTCTCGTTGCCCCGGTAACGGGTGTCTCCACCTCTAACCTGTCCCGTTGCCCCGGTAACAGGTGTCTCCACCTCTAACCTGTCCTCATTACCCCAGTAACAGGTGTCTCCACCTCTAACCTGTCCCGTTGCCCCGGTAACGGGTGTCCTTGTTGCCCCGGTAACAGGTGTCCTCAGCTCTGGGAGGACACCTGTTACCGGGGCAACGAGACAGGTGAGAGGTGGAGACACCTGTTACTGGGGTAATGAGACACCCGTTACCGTGGCAACAGTGAGAATCTTCAATGTGAATCTGTCACGTAATGTAAAATCAAAGATCCTCTATACACAAGATAGCGCATTGCCATTACTGGCAATGGTTTGAAATGGTATACACTTCCGGTCTCCTAAGTGGGCGTGGCCGCCCCTCTCCCCACATCGTTTTGGAACATACAACACTAGATACAGTATAACTTTCTTCCAAAAAAGGCTTAAATAATAAAAATAACAGTATTATTAACCAAAGAAGCAAGTTTTATATTAGTTTTAAACTTCATTTTATCCGATGGGAAAACGATGAGAGCCAAATCTCGCGAGAGTGTGTTGCTCAGACAGAGACAGGTCTCAAACAAAGTTAATTTTCTCCTAATCTGTCGGTCTGAAAATTGCCATTTTGGTGTCAGAATGTTCAGAAGGTTTGTGGCTTTTGAAAAATGGGTCCCATATTTACTTAGGTTACTATGGGGCGAAGGAATTGGTGATAATCTGTGCTCACGTTCACTTTTCCCATAGGACTCAATAGACTCAGGACCTACTTCCTGTCTCCTAAAGGGGCGTGGCAGTCACGTGACACAGATACAGCAACTCGAACCTTAGTGGGCTGTCTCGGTTCATAGAACGTCTCTGGCGTAGTAGAAAGTCATCATGATGTGAGTGCTGACTCCAAAGGAGTTGAGTTTCCTGAGGAGGTACAGCCGTTGGTGACACTCCACCTCTAACCTGTCCTCGTTGCCCCAGTAACAGGTGTCTCCACCTCTAACCTGTCCCGTTGCCCCGGTAACAGGTGTCTCCACCTCTAACCTGTCCCGTTGCCCCGGTAACAGGTGTCCTCAGCTCTGGGAGGACACCTGTTACCGGGGGACAGGTGAAAGGTGGAGACACCTGTTACCGGGGTAATGAGACACCCGTTACCGTGGCAACAGTGAGAATCTTCAACGTGAATCTGTCACGTAATGTAAAATCATGACATCATTAGAAGTTTAGACAACAAAGTCTTGTTGTTGGTTGTTATATTAATTATTAATATTCAGACAAACTGGATCAGCTTGAAGGAAATGAAATGTTGCAGCAGTTTTCATGAGTTCAGAGGTTTATTTTAGGTTCAGGATCCTGTAAACGTCTGCAGGATCATCAGGTGTCGGGTCGCTGGTCTGAAGGTTTTTATTTACAAGTTAAACTAAAAGTAGATTAATGTAATTTTGAACAGTATTGATCCTGGATGTGCTTATTTGTAACCATGACGACGGCACGATGAATCTTCTTCTGCAGCCTCACCTCCAGATTTTCTACATAACTTTCTACATAATGTGACATAACACTTCTAATTTAAATGTTCCTCAATGAAAGGAGCTCCTTTTATGTCCAACATCTGTCTACAACGTTATGGGATCAGGTTCTGAGCAACAGTAACTAAGGGGGGCGGGACTAACCAGTTCCTGGACCTGCAGGACCACGTGGTCTGCAGTTCCTGTCTCCAGCAGAACTGGGTGCAGTACTCCCGACGGCCACCAGGGGGCGGCAGAGCGCATAAATAAACCTGTCCTGCAGCTGATTCTTATCAACGTTCCTCTGCACTTTGGTCATAAACTAATAAAAAAACACGTTTTCAGCATCAGGATGAGCCTCAGGGCGAGGTTTTAATGTACGAGAGGTCTTTTGTCCTCAGTTATTAACTTTATTAACTATCTCATTAAATAACTGTGATTCCTGAAGCTCCATCTTTCCCCGGTTGCTTTATCACGTTTGAATTAAATTGAATTGAATTGAATTGAAATGTTATTTCGAACATGAAAAAGTAGTAAAAACAAAACCAAACAATAATAATCAATAATAAATAAATGTTAAAGGGAAAGTTCGGTTTTTTACAACCTGGACCTTATTTCTGGCATTTTTTATGGTCGTATACTCACCCAGAGGTGTTTGGTGTCATTTGGAGTCCTTCGGAAGATATTAGGGTTTTTTTGCGAGCCGCTTCTCCATATAACGGTAGTGAACGGGGCACAGCGGGACACAGACGATGCAGCGTCTAAATAACACATGATTGCCGCGAAACTCTTCATTTCTTTTATGAATCACTAGATCTGCTTCCAGGACCTGTTGTCTACATCCAGGGCTGTGTGTGTAACAAATAAATCAGTTTGTAAACAAGACCTCTGAACTCATGACGTCATCTCTGTGCACGCACTCTGTCCTCCGTTCAGTGAGCTCTTCAGCCGTAACTCTGGCTCAAAACGGTAAGGACGTCCATCATATTCAAAGTCGTCGTCCACAACCTCAGAATTTGACAAATATTCAGACATGTTTCAAATAACTAACAGTAAACTAACAGTAGAACTCCAGCTGTACACAGAGCTGTGTCTGGGACGCGCACAGATGACGTCATGAGTTCAGAGGTCTTGTTTACAAACTGATTTATTTATTACACACACAGCCCCGGATGTAGACAACAGGTCCTGGAAGCAGATCTAGTGATTCATAAAAGAAATGAACGAGTTTCGCGGCAATCATGTGTTATTTAGACGCTGCATCGTCTGTGTCCCGCGGTGCCCCGTTCACTACCGTTATATGGAGAAGCGGCTCGCACAAAACTCCCTAATATCTTCCGAAGAACTCCAAATCACGCAAACTTTTCTGGGTGAGTATACAACCATAAAAAATGCCAGAAATACGGTCCAGGTTGTAAAAAACAGAACTTTCCATTTAATAAGAAAAAAAAGACAAAAATATAAATAAAAACATGCATCCATCATAATTAACATGCTCGAAAAGGAGTGGGAAGAAGAAAAACGTATTAATTCATACCCCCTAAACTATTTCATTATAATCAAAATTAATTAAATTTCTATACAAAAAACAAAATATATCTATATACGTACACACATATATACACATGCACCTTTTGGATATGACATACATGTATGGATGTATGTATATTGTTTATACACTAATGTCCAGGAAATGTCTTTATTGATCCGTTTGAATGGAGATTTGAATGAGGATCTGGCTCGTCCCCCGTCCCTCCTTATGTCCTCATATCCCTCATGTCTTCTTTATGTCCTCCTTATGTCCTCCATCACTCCTTGTGTCCTCTATCTCTCCTTGTGTCCTCTATCTCTCCTTGTGTCCTCTATCTCTCCTTGTGTCCTCTATCCCTCCTTGTGTCCTCTATCACTCCTTGTGTCCTCTATCCCTCCTTGTGTCCTCTATCCCTCCTTGTGTCCTCTATCCCTCCTTGTGTCCTCTATCCCTCCTTGTGTCCTCCATCACTCCTTGTGTCCTCTATCCCTCCTTGTGTCCTCTATCCCTCCTTGTGTCCTCCATCACTCCTTGTGTCCTCTATCCCTCCCTGTGTCCTCTATCCTTCCTTGTGTCCTCTATCCTTCCTTGTGTCCTCTATCACTCCTTGTGTCCTCTATCCTTCCTTGTGTCCTCTATCCTTCCTTGTGTCCTCTATCCCTCCTTGTGTCCTCTATCCTTCCTTGTGTCCTCTATCACTCCTTGTGTCCTCTATCCCTCCTTGTGTCCTCTATCCCTCCTTGTGTCCTCTATCCCTCCTTGTGTCCTCTATCCTTCCTTGTGTCCTCTATCCCTCCTTGTGTCCTCTATCCCTCCTTGTGTCCTCCATCCCTCCTTGTGTCCTCTATCCCTCCCTGTGTCCTCTATCCCTCCTTGTGTCCTCCATCACTCCTTATGTCCTCCA
Organism: Cololabis saira; assembly: GCF_033807715.1. NCBI lineage: Eukaryota > Metazoa > Chordata > Actinopteri > Beloniformes > Belonidae > Cololabis > Cololabis saira. The sequence continues at coordinate 51,362,841 of NC_084589.1, forward strand.
TCCCTCCTTGTGTCCTCCATCACTCCTTGTGTCCTCTATCCCTCCTTGTGTCCTCTATCCCTCCTTGTGTCCTCTATCCTTCCTTGTGTCCTCTATCCCTCCTTGTGTCCTCTATCCCTCCTTGTCCTCCATCCCTCCTTGTGTCCTCTATCCCTCCTTGTGTCCTCTATCACTCCTTGTGTCCTCTATCACTCCTTGTGTCCTCTATCACTCCTTGTGTCCTCTATCCCTCCTTGTGTCCTCTATCCCTCCTTGTGTCCTCTATCCTTCCTTGTGTCCTCTATCCCTCCTTGTGTCCTCTATCCCTCCTTGTGTCCTCCATCACTCCTTGTGTCCTCCATCCCTCCTTGTGTCCTCTACCCCTCCTTGTGTCCTCCATCCCTCCTTGTGTCCTCTACCCCTCCTTGTGTCCTCCATCCCAATGGTTATATATAAATATACCCATTATTGTTATATTGTATTATTGAATAGAATAGAATAGAAGACTTTATTGATCTCCCAGAGGAGAAAGTCAATCGTGCAGCAGCCAAACACACACACGCTCAACGGTTTATACAAAAAACTAAAATAGAAATAATCAATAAATAGCTAAATAATAAAAAAAGAGCAATATAAAATGTAGAAAAATTTGTAATGTACAAGAGAAAAAATAGTAAACATAAAAAAACAGATAATATTTACATGTGCAAAAATACGTCAGGTATTTAGCGGGCAAAGGTTATTGCACTTACAAAGAGACAGGTTATTGCACTCGGGTGGCTACAGTTGGTTATTATAAAGTCTGATGGCGGTGGGGATAAAGGACCTGCGTTAGCATTATTTCTCTAGCGGGTGGAGCAGTGTTTGGCTGAAGGAGCTGCTGATGCTCCCACAGTGTCATGTGAGAGGGTTGTTCATGATGGAGTTCAGCTTGATTGTTACACGTTAGCAGAGTTGATGATATTAGCCCAGTTTCTTCCTCTCCGTCGGCTCAGACCGGCGGTGCGTTCAGAGAGGCTGGCTCGTCCCCGGGCCACCCATGATGCTTCGTGGCTGCAGACAGACGTGAGTTTCCATGACTGATGGTCCTGAGGTCCCGGTGACGGCGGTGCCTGCAGACCGCGCCGAGGGCTCAGTGATTACACTCCATGTTAGCGTGTTTGTGTTGGCCGGGGATCAGACGGCCCGGCAGCGGTGCATGCTGGGTAATGATAGCTGTCCCGTGCAGCGGGTGGAAAACGTTTCACTGCTGGTCTGGGGTTGGAGACGGCAGCGCCAGCGGTCCAGACGTGAGCTGGAGGTGATAAATAAAGCTGAACGTTGGAGCGGAGCGCCGGGATGAGGTGTGATTTTCCTCTACCTGCTCCCGTCTGAGTTACTGTCGGGGTTTCTGGAGACATTAATGAGTCGGAGCCTCTAAACCTCGGAGCCTCGGGGCCTAGGAGACTCGGAGAATCTGAGACTCTGAGAATCTGAGACTCGGAGAATCGGGGCCTCGGATCGTTGAGCAACAGCAGCTTAGAGCGACGCGTTTGGGTCGTAAAGACGTGTTTATTGATCTGTTTTAATAGAGATTTGAATGAGGATCTGGCTCCGCCCCCTTCCTCCTTATGTCCTCCTTATGTCCTCATATCCCTCCTATATATCCCTCCTTATAATTGCGATTTTTTTCCTCAAGCGGCGGCGCGCACCGTACGGCGCGCGTCGCCGCTTACCTTACGGCGTAGGCTCTGCGTCGATTTAACATGGAACCATAAATCAGGCTTCACAGCGCAACTCACTGTCCGCCGGCTCGTGCTCGTCACCGCGCGCAGCTCCTCGCCACGCCGACTCCGCGCTCATATATTTAATACATTTATAAAGCCCATATATTTATAAAGCCCCGCCTGGCCGAGCCCTAACACTGAGGCCATGGTAGATACAGTAGGTTACACGCGGACACGTGGACACTGTTGACTTGTTTTCCTGCCGGCAACGTGACCAGATCACGTGACCAGATCACGTGACTGGTCAAATCGCAGCCTTTGCGGTTAAAAAATCTCGTTTTATCACATCGCGATATTATCGCAAATGCATGGATGGACCAAAAGTCATATCTCGATATTTTCTAGCTGAATGTTGATACTCGATATATATCGATATTTTTTCTGTGCCATAATTGGGGTTTCCCCCAAAGCATTATAGCATAGCATCTCTGTTAGCATCTCTGTTAGCTTCTCTGTTAGCTTCATTTTTTTCTCAGTCAAACCCTTAAAAAAACAGTCAGTTTTAATACAAAGCCTCGTGCCAAATGTCACACAGGTTCCTTTATTAACAGAGGTCTGCACAATATCAACATGTATAAAACAAATGAAATAAAAATAAACTGCCTGCATATATAGAATAAAAATGCTTCTTGAATAAAATAAAACAAATATCCCTTTCCTGCATAACAATTAAATTAAAATACACTGTAATTAATACAATGTAGACAGTAACAGGCAGACTTTTCCACTGAGGTTGACAGTTGTGCAAATAACAAAACATTTGTGCAAATCTCAAATAAAACATTCAAGTCAATTTGTCACAAAATAAGCTAAATCAAAATCATACTTTTTTTTTTTTTTTTTTAATCGATATAAACGAT